>NW_015090758.1:0-1088 GCF_001431845.1 Calidris pugnax
CATGTCCTCTGTCCTCCATCCCTGTCCCAAGAGTCTCTATCCCTGTCCCATGTCTTCTGTCCTCCATCCATGTCCCGTGTCCTCCATCTCTGTCCCACGTGTCTCCATCCCTGTCCAGGGTGTCTCCATCCCTGTCCCATGTCCTCCATCCCCTGTCCCACGTCCTCCATCCCTGTCCCACATGTCTCCATCCCTGTCCCACGTGTCTTCATCCGTTGCCCATGTCCTCCATCCTTGTCCCATGTCCTCCATTCCCTGTCCCATGTCCTCCATCCCTGTTCCAAGAGTCTCCATCCCTGTCCCATGTCCTCTGTCCTCCATCCCTGTTCCAAGAGTCTCCATCCCTGTCCCATGTCCTCTGTCCTCCATTCCTGTCCAGGGTGTCTCCATCCCTGTCCCATGTCCTCCATCCCTGTCCCAGGAGTCTCCATCTCCCATCCCATGGCTCCATCCCTGTCCCATGTCCTCCATCCCATGTCCTGTGTCCTCCATCCCTGGTCCCAAGAGTCTCCATCCCTGTCCCATGTCCTCCATCCATGTCCCATGTCCTCCATCCCTGTCCCATGTGTCTCCATCTCTGTCCCAGGAGTCTCCATCCCTGTCCAGGGTGTCTCCATCCCTGTCCCATGTCCTCTGTCCTCCATCCATGTCCTGTGTCCTCCATCCCTGTCCCATGTCCTCTATCCCCTGTCCCGTGTCCTCCATCTCTGTCCCAGGAGTCTCCATCCCTGTCCAGGCTGTCTCCATCCCTGTCCCATGTCCTCCATCCCCTGTCCTATGTCCTCCATCCCCTGTCCCATGTCCTCCATCCCCTGTCCCATGTCCTCCATCTCCTGTCCCATGTCCTCTGTCCTCCATCCCTGTCCCATGCCCTCCATCCTTGTCCCATGCCCTCCATCCCTGTCCCAAGAGTCTCCATCCCTGTCCCATGTCCTCCATCCCTGTCCCATGTGTCTCCATCCCCATCCCACGTGTCTCCATCCCTGTTCCATGTCCTTCATCCCTGTCCCAAGAGTCTCCATCCCTGTCCCATGTCCTCCATCTCTGTCCCAAGAGTCTCCATCCCTGTCCCATGTCCGCCATCTCTG
>NW_015090758.1:1098-2615 GCF_001431845.1 Calidris pugnax
TGTGGTCGACCTCGGGATCCAGTGCAGATCCCGGGATCCAGTCCCGGGATCTGATGCCAACCCGGGGTCCTGTGCTGACTCAGGGATCCAGTGCCAACCCCAGGATCCGATGCCAACCCTGGAATCTGATGCTGATCCCAGGATCCCATGCAGACTCTGGGATCCGATGCCAGCCCCAGAATCCCAAGAAGATTCTGGGATCTGGTGCCGACCCTGGGATCCAGTGCGGATCCCAGAATCCAGTGCTGGCCCTGGGATCTGGTGCTGATCCTGGTATCCAATGCCAACCCCAGGATCCAATGCCAACTCCAGGATCCGATGCCAACCCTGGGATCCGATGCCAACCCTGGAATCTGCTGTTGACCCCAGGATCCCATGCAGACTCCAGGATCCGATGTCAACCCCAAGATCTGGTGCCGATCCTGGGATCTGATGCCAACCCTGGGATCCAGTGCTGGCCCTGGGATCTGGTGCCGATCCTGGGATCCAATGCCAACTCCAGGATCCGATGCCAACCCCAGAATCCAATGCCAACCCTGGGATCCGATGCCAACCCTGGAATCTGATGCTGACCCCAGGATCCTATGCAGACTCCAGGATCCGATGCCAACCCCGAGATCTGGTGCTGATCCTGGGATGTGATGCCAACTCCAGGATCCGATGCCAACCCCAGAATCCCAACCCCAGAATCCCAAGAAGATTCTGGGATCCGGTGCCGACCCTGGGATCTGGTGCCAACCCTGGGATCCAGTGCGGATCCCAGAATCCAGTGCTGGCCCTGGGATCTGGTGCCAATCCTGGTATCCAACGCCAACTCCAGGATCCGATGCCAACCCCAGAATCCCAACCCCAGAATCCCAAGAAGATTCTGGGATCCGGTGCCGACCCTGGGATCTGGTGCCAACCCTGGGATCCAGTGCGGATCCCAGAATCCAGTGCTGGCCCTGGGATCTGGTGCCAATCCTGGTATCCAACGCCAACTCCAGGATCCGATGCCAACCCCAGAATCCCAACCCCAGAATCCCAAGAAGATTCTGGGATCCGGTGCCGACCCTGGGATCTGGTGCCAACCCTGGGATCCAGTGCGGATCCCAGAATCCAGTGCTGGCCCTGGGATCTGGTGCCAATCCTGGTATCCAACGCCAACTCCAGGATCCGATGCCAACCCCAGAATCCCAAGGAGATCCTGGGATCCAGTGCCAACCCTGGGATCTAGTGCTGATCCTGGGATCCCATGCAGACTCCGGGATCTGGTGCCGACCCCAGGATCCGGTGCCGACCCCGGGCTCCGCCGCCGAACCCCCGACCCCGGTGCCGGGCGACGGGGGGGGGCATCGAGCGCAGCGCAAGGACCCGAAGCAAAAACGCGTCCGTCAGCAGTTTTTTCCCTTTTCGTGTTTTTTTTTTTTTTTCTCATATCTTTTTGGCTATATAAATTTTTTAAAACCCGAAACGAAACAAAAAAACAAACAAACAACAACCAGGGCAAGGGCGGCAGCGGGAGAGAGCGGTTTTGG
>NW_015090758.1:4092-4956 GCF_001431845.1 Calidris pugnax
CCAGCCACGTGCCCCACGCGTGAGGCCGGGGGCCACGTCCTGGGTTGGGGGGGACGAGACCCCCCCTCCCCTCCCGCTGGATGGGGCTTTGGCAACGTTTGGGGTGAGGGGGGGGGACCCCGTGGTGGCTCCGTGCCCCTTCCAGACCCTTCTGGCTCTTTCCCGGCGCCGTGCCCGGGGGGGTACCGGCCCCGGCGATGGCAGGGGGGTGCTCCTCGGTGCCAGTGTCCCCCCCCCAAGGTGGGATTTCGGTGATGGGAGGGGGGGGGACACGGTGGTGGCCGGTGCCGGACGAGGCCTCGTAGGCCGCGAGCTCCGGGTGGAAGCGAAACGGGAACCGGTGAAATATTTCTGGGACCGGACCCTTCGGCGTCGCCGGGGTGGGGGCACCACGGGGGGGGGAACACAGGCCTTGAGGCACCGGAGAGACCCGGTGCTGCTGGGGGACACGGCCCCCCCCCCCGAAAGGCACTGAGCAGCGGGGACAGGGGGTGCCTCGGCCGTGACGCCGCCGACGGGGGGCTGTTTGCACAGACCGGTGCCCCCTGCCCAGCCCCGAGGGGGGTGGGGGGCTGAGGGACGCCCCCCCAGCTCTCCCCATCCCCGTCTGGGTCCGGTGGGTGCGGGGGGGGCAGGGCCGGTGGCATCGGGGGCGAGACCCCGGCGGTGCCGGGAGCCCGGTGCGAGGGGCTGTAAGTGCTTCGGCACCGCCGGGGCTCGGTACCCCCCGAGGGTCGGTGCCCCCCCGGGGCTCGGTGCCCCCAGGGTCCGGTACCCCCAGGACTCGGTAGCCCCCGGGCCACCTCCCCGTCCTCCCCCCCGGGGCCTCCCCGTCCTTTTAAGCGCTTTGGGCTCCTCGGAGCC
>NW_015090759.1:0-2430 GCF_001431845.1 Calidris pugnax
TAATTCCATGTGCTGAGGAACGATGCCACGATAAAGCTGAGCTGCACACAGCTTTCAGCGACACCACGGGCCATAAAACCTCATTTTAGGCATTAAAATTGATTGTTTTGACTTAAAGCAGCAGAGTGGAGTAACTGTTAATCTCCCTTTTCTTCTTAGACCACAAGTCACTTGTCTGAGTGAATGGAACATTTGGGTGGTGGGTATGTATTTTATATGGGCATTCCTGGGGGAAAGAAGGGGGATATTCCAGACTGCTGCCATAGCCTATGAGCTGGAAGAGAAAATTTGGAAAACCCTAGCACGTGGGGGAAAAAAAAGGGAATTCTGAACACGCAAACACGCTCAACACATGGATTAAACCTTTTCTTAGCTGCCTTCTCTCCCCTCCTGTCCTGGATGGCCTTAGTGCTGAGGGTTGCTGCAAGAGGGTTCTCTTGAGAAATGAGCACGTCCAGAAGATGGACATAGTAAATAAAAAACTGTGGCCTTTAATCTTCCTGCGTGATCTTTGGATGGAGAGAAATGTGCTGTAACATTTCTGCACTGTCACAGAAAAATAGTTGTTGCTGATTCTTAATTCTCAGGGAATGTTTGCTAGAATTGTTTTAAAGAAATACTTTTTATTTTATGACCATACTACTAGCTTCTGATCTTTTTTTTCATTTACTGAAACAGACCTTTAATGGCAACAATCTCCCAGATGTAAAACGTGTTCTACTTTGCAACTTGCTCCTGTGGAAGATTTTGTTTTATGGGACCCGCTGGGTTTCTCCTTGGTTCAAGACAAATACTGATTAATTGTGTTCTAAAGGAGTGGATTTGCAGTTCTATAATGCCATTAAATTAATTGCACACAGTATCTTTGGCTACACTCTTGTATTCACTTCCTCAATTAGGAAATGTTGATCAAATGTAAATGCAGTGAAAGATAGACTATGTTATAAGTGAAGAGTATTGTAGTCATGGTTTGTCTGGTGTGGTGACAGTTGCATTTGTCCTCTCTGGAGACCTTACCTTTGCCCAGCTGGATGTCCCATCAGCTCTGCATTTTGAGAAAAGAAAGCTGGTTTAGGTGATTCCTTGTGTCTGCTTGTGCGGGCTGCGTGGTGGTGGTGTCTCTCTTCTGGCCAAGTCCAAGTGTTGCTTCACAGGATGGATGTACCAAGCCCGTGATGGGATGGGGAAGGGATACAAGTCTGCACAGAGCTTCCTCTATAGACCTCGTGGTTGCATTACACCCTAATTAAAGCAAACTGGCCATTAAATATTTTATGTAGATCTTTACCATTTTCAACCATTTGAAAAAATATGCCCTTAGGAATTTGACACAAATTTGCTTCACCTTTTTTTCCTCTCACCCACGTCATAATTTGCATCAAAGGACTAGAGTTAAGGCACCATAATCATCTAATTACCGTAAGGAGCCCCAGAGCTAGTCATTACCATGACGTGTGCCCCACCACTTGGTCAACATCTAGTGACAGAGTCAACTTTTGAACTTGAGCATCCATGGATGTCTCTGGAATCACAGAATGATACGGGGTTGGCAGGGACCTCCGGCGATCATCTAGTCCAACCCCCTGCCAGAGCAGGTCCACCCAGAGCAGTTTGCACAGGAACGTGTCCAGACGGGTTTCGAAGATCTCCAGAGAAGGAGACTCCACCACCTCCCTGGGCAGCCTGTTCCAGGGCTCTGCCACCCTCAATGTCAAGAAGTTCCTCCTCATGTTGAGATGGAACTTCTGATATTCAAGTTTGTGCCCGTTTCCTCTTGTCCTGTCTTTGGGCACCACTGAAAAAAGACTGGCCCCATCCTCCTGACACCCAGCCTTTAAGTATTTATAGGCATTGATCAGATCCCCCCTCAGCCTTCTCTTCTCCAGACTAAAAAGACCCAAAGTCCCTCAGCCTCTCCTCATCAGAGAGATGCTCCAGGTCCCTCATCATCTTTGTGATCCTCAATCTCATACTGAGGAGCCAGAGGTGGTCTGCTAATGGGAGGGACGTAGCATGTATGATGTTAAAAGAAGGCTCACCTCCCAACGTTCCGGGTGGTTACCAATTTTTAGTGACTTTCCAAGGAGACCCCTCCCTCTCCCCCACTAGAAACGGGTTCTCCCTCATTTCTCCGTCACGGTTCCCATCTCTGTTCCACCCCCCCCGAGAAGGGGGTCCCTTTGGCAAGTGGGGGGAACTCCAGGGACCCCACCGGGAGGAATGGGGGGGCTGCCGGTGGGATGCCACCGGTGGGCTCTGTGGATGCTTCTCCCTAGGAAGCTGAACGCTTTTGGGGAGAGACAAGCGGTTCTGCCCGGCTTGTGCAGGCGTTGAGGGGGGAAGGGGGGCTTGCACCCACCTCCCCACGGCTCCGGGAGATGTGGGGTTTCCTACGGGTCTCCCCCGTTATTTTCGGGCGATAAGACCGGG
>NW_015090759.1:5328-5871 GCF_001431845.1 Calidris pugnax
CTCTATAGGGGTCGGTGTAGCTCTGTAGGGGTCGATGCATCTCTGTAGGGCTCAGTGCAGCTCTACAGGGCTCGATGCATCTCTATAGGGGTCGGTGAAACTCTATAGGGCTTGATGCATCTCTATAGGGCTCCATGCAGCTCTGTAGGGTTTGGTGCAGCTCTATAGGGCTCAGTGCAGCTCTATAGGGCTTGATGCATCTCTATAGGGGTTGGTGCAGCTCTACAGGGCTCGGTAAAGCTCTATAGGGCTCGGTGCAACCTTATAGGAGTTGGTACAACCTTATTTCAACCCTATTAGGGAGGATGCAGCCCTATAAAGGGAAGTGTGGTCTTAACGGGTGGTGGGGGCATCCTTACAGGGGTAGATGGAATCTTCTTGTGGGCAACTGCAAGCCCATGGGGGCAACTGCAACCCTAAGTGCGATCTTGCAGGGGTAGGTGCAAACTTTAGGGTCAGCTGCAACCCCTATGGGGCCGGGGGTCCTACCTGTGTTGGTTTCCAGCCGAGGTGTAGGGGGGGTGGGTGTCCCAGCAATGCTCC
>NW_015090759.1:6385-20508 GCF_001431845.1 Calidris pugnax
CTCTCTACACCCTCCTTTCAGGGAGTTGTAGAGAGCAATAAGGTCTCCCCTCAGCCTCCTCTTCTCCAGGCTGAACACCCCCAGCTCCCTCAGCCTCTCCTCATAAGACTTACTCTCCAGACCCCTCACCATCTTTGTCGCCCTTCTCTGGACCCACTCCAGCACCTCAATGTCTTTTTTATGGTAGGGGGCCCAAAACACAACAAACCCTAGGAGTTACGGACAGGGCACTGATGCTTATTTCCTAAATATCCCCCCACCCCACCCCAAAACGTGCTTGTCTCACGTGCTTGTTTCCTTCTGTGACTCTCCCCACAGGAGCTGGTGACCTGACTGGGGATGCCATGGGCTATGTGACAGGCGTGCTGGCCGTGCTGATACACGCTGCCT
This sequence comes from Calidris pugnax, assembly GCF_001431845.1. Taxonomy (NCBI): domain Eukaryota; kingdom Metazoa; phylum Chordata; class Aves; order Charadriiformes; family Scolopacidae; genus Calidris; species Calidris pugnax. The sequence goes on from NW_015090759.1 coordinate 6,776, forward strand.
ACCTGGTGCTCATTCAGAAGACCAGTGTAGACAGTGAATACGGACCCCTGACAGCTCAGTACGCCATCGCCGTTTCAGCCACCCCTTTTCTCATCATCTGCTCCTTTGCCAGTATGGATTCCATCAATGTCTGGTCCTTCCCGGGCTGGAAGGACCCTGCCATGGTGTGCATCTTCATCGCTTGCGTCCTGATTAGCTGTGCCATGAACTTCACCACCCTTCACTGCACTTACATTAACTCGGCCGTGACCACCAGCTTCGTCGGGGTGGTGAAGAGCATAGCCACCATCACGGTGGGCATGGTGGCGTTCAACGACGTGGAGCCCACCAAGTTGTTTATAGCCGGTGTTGTGGTCAACACCTTGGGGTCTGTCATTTACTGCGTGGCCAAGTACATCGAGACCAGGCGGCAGAGCAATTACGAGGACCTGGAGAAAGAAGCTAGAGAAGAGGAAGGGACAAAGCACGCTGGGGACCAAGCACTGTTTGCGATGGAGGTGATTTCCCAGGAGAAGGGGGCTGAGGAAGCAGCAGTGGAAGGATCAGCCACGGGGGACAGCCAGGGTGGAGAAGAAGAGAAGGACAGCCTTGAGAAACCTGCCAAGGGACCGGTGGTCCAGGAGAAAGCCACCGGCACACAAGAAGTGAACAGGAGCTGGCTGAAGGATGCCTATCTCGGAGTATGGAGGTTGGTGAGGGGGGCTAATTATATAAAGAAGGATTATTTGATAGAGAATGAAGAGCTACCAAACCCTTAAAAAGCGGGTTTGAAAACCCACTGCTTGAGGAGACAGACACCTGGTTCTCTGTAGAGGGGGAAAGGCAGAGCATACATTTCCACATCAATGCTGAGGAACCCAAATCCCGTAGGATGACTTTACCTCATTGTCAAAAAGCAACAGGTCAGAGTTTGCTCACGCTTTGGGCTTGCTTTCAGCTGCTTGCAGTCCATCCGTTCAGACCCGCCACAGCTAAAGGTGCCGAGTCCTCCACGGTGGACACGGAGAGAGTTGGGTCTTAGGAAGTCACGGGGTGTTTGCCCAGCAGCCTGGGCCACGGGGGGACATCAAGTATACCGTTGAGTGGCAGTGACACGGTGGTGGCCTGTAGCTTAGCTTGTGTCTGGAGCCTTGTGATCTCAACAGCGTTCGGAGGCTCTGTCAATGTGCTTCCGTATCCGTGTCCGTCCAATTATAGGTACTCTATATCAATATATTCCTACAATATATAAGCTCCCATTAACTGTACTTCTGTGTGCTCCTCAGCGTCAGTACAATCGCAACAGAGCTAGAGGCTGGGCCACTTCACTCATGTTGGGGTCAAATCACCCTCTTAACTGAAGAATTGAAACTCTCCCTGACCCTGTGGCAGGGCTGGACCTTGGAGACCTGGTTTACATGGGGTGGGGTTGTGTCTTCAGTAGAAATACTTCTGTGGGGCGGTGGTGCACGTGAGAGCAGAACCACATCTGAAGCTTTGGTTAGCAAAAGGAGGATGTTCTTCTCTGAGCTTTAACTACACGTAGCAAATTGGGAACAGTAGCTTGACCCTGATAAAAGAGTTCGGAAGTGTTGGCATGTATTCATTTGATTTGGGAGGGCTATAAAAAAATAAAAATAGGGAGAAAGTGTGTGCCTTGTGCTATCCCCTCCTTGTACCCTAAAGTCAGGTGGATCAGAGCCTGGACTTCTGGAAACTAGGTGTCCCCATGGGCTGTGAGGGGCAGAGCTTCCTCTCCCCCCATGCCCGTTCCAGCCCTCCCATGGGAAGCAGATGCTCTAATGCTAATATTTTGTACCAGGGGAATGGGGAAGAATGGGGAAAATAGGCATTTGAGTGCTCCTTAGCCTGGGGACATCCTTTTGGGAGGCAGGGGGTCCTTGGGGGCAAACCTTTGCTCGGAACCAGGCAGAGAAGAGCTTTAACTGCCAGTCTTCCTGGTGCCAAAAGGGTGCCCCAACCATCGGGCACCAGGCCCGATGACGCCATCTTGACCACCAGGCTGAAACAAGTTGTTAGCATCTGCTGAAAAAAATGAACCAAGTTGTTGGTTTTGTTGTTGTTGTTGTTATTGTTGTTATTATTATTGTTTTTGTTGTTGTTGTTGTTATTGTTATTGTTATTATTATTATTATTAATGTTAGCATCTGCTGAAAAAAATGAACCAAGTTGTTGGTTTTGTTGTTGTTGTTGTTATTGTTGTTATTATTATTATTATTATTATTATTTATTAAGCCACTGAACTGAAAATCAATTATCCCCCCCCCAACCCTAATCAAGCAGTGCCTAGCCCGATGCCTTCTCAAGCCAAGCAGGCAGCGTCAACCTCACAGCACGTTCAGCCCTGAAATCCCAAACGAGCAATTAACCCAGCAGGGAATAGTTACAAAAACTCAGCTCCCGGGGGAGCTTTAGCTTCTTGTCAATAAAACGCAGGCGGAGGAAGCATGGGGTGCTGCAGCGTGTTTTTTCCAGCCAGTGCAGAAATGGGGTTGACCTGGCGTCACCCAGGAATTTGGGGACAGATGGCGAGGAAGATATTCAGGCTAAAAAAGCCTGTCGCTGCTGAGCTGGGGGCCGGGGGCCCAGAGCTCCTTATATCACACTTTATGGAGAGCTTGTGAGCACCCAGAGCTTCTGGCTCCGTGACAAAATACCACGTTTCCTTTCCGCTCGAGCTCCGTACAGCATCTTTTGCAAAAAAAAAAAAAAACAAAAAAGAAAAAGCACTATTTCTTCTTTATAGGCTAATATAATAGGATTTTTTTTTTGTTAGTTTTTCCAATGCATCCTAAGAGAAGTTCATGCCCATGAGTCCTAGTTGCTGTGTTTCTGAACTGGCTGCGACGTTGAACTGCGCTGTAATCGATGGCTGAAGAGAAACCCCCATTTCTGGTCTGCCCTCGCTGTGCTCAGTGTTTTCTGTCCACAAGAAAAGTGGATGTTTTTACCACCCGGCTGCCGGTCTCAGACCCCGTAGCATTCACTCCGTGTTTGTCTTTCCCTCTTCTTATAGGACTTTTTTTTTTTTTTCCTGGGGGAGTTCAGTGTTTTTTATTGCCGCTTACTGTTGTTGGGTTATTCGTAGAAACTTGCGGAAATTGGAACAGTTCTGACTGTTAAAAAAAAAAAAAAAGCTGCTGTTACAATGTTGTACATCTGCATGTAAAGTCGAAATGTGATTATATTGTATTTATACCTGTAAATTCCCTAAATTAAAATGGGAATTTGGCAAATGCAATCCACTTTTTCAGTAAAAGAGACTGTGGCACAATAAAATAAAAATACTGCCTCGTGCTGAGGTATTTTAATAGCATCAGCGGAAGACTGCAGAATGAGATGTGGGAATAAAATGCGCTGCTTTCCAAAAGCCTTCTGGATTTCTTATTGTTGCTACTCCGGGGTGCTCATTTTGGGTTCATTTATAGTTATTCTTGTGCCTTTACGCCGTCCAAGTTTCCTCAGCGTGTGATCGCGCGCTATAAATACTGTCACGGATGGAGGGACTGAGGAGAGACAAAGGGACACGAGGGCCTGAAGTGGCCGAGTCCTCTGTACGGCTCGAAGTGTCTGTGGTTCTTCTCTGCAGTGATTTCTTTGGTTAATTATTTAAGCTGATCTGGTGTCACTAATGTGACTGCTGTAATTTTAGAGTCATAGAGTTGTCCAGGCCGGAAGGGACCTCCAAAGGTCATCTAGTCTGACCCCCCCGCAGTCAGCAGGGACACCCCCAACTAGACCAGGTTGCCCAGGGCCTCGTCGAGCCTCTCCTTGAATATCTCCAGGGAAGGGGCCTCAACCACCTCCCTGGGCAACCTGTTCCAGTGCTCCACCACCCTCACAGTGAAGAACCCTCTCCTAATCTCCAGTCTAAATCTGTTCCCCTCCAGCTTAAAGCCATTGCCCCTCATCCTGTCACTGCAGGCCTTTCTAAACAGGTTCTCCCCGGCCTTCCTAGACTCCCTTCAGGTACTGGAAGGCCTCCCCGGAGCCTCCTCTTCTCCAGGCTGAACAACCCCAGCTCCCTCAGCCTGTCCCCGTAGCAGAGGTGCTCCATCCCCCTGATCATCCTCGTGGCCCTCCTCTGGACCCTCTCTATCAAGTCCATGTCCTTCTTATACTGAGGGCTCCAGACCTGCACACAATAGTCCAGGTGAGGTCTCCCCAGAGCAGACTAAAGTGGAAGAATCACCTCTCTGGACCTGCTGAACACTTAAACACTTAAAAACACTTAAGAACACTTAAAAATAAGATGTTGCTCCTTATTGAGAGTTATATTATAAAATTGTGGCGTTATTAAAGGACTGAATACAGATTTTATTTTACAATGTTAAGCATTTGTATAACCAGCTGTGCCACACGGCAACCCTGGGAGGTGACATAAATGTTATTTTTTACCTGTTTGCTCCGGGGGAAAGGTGTGTAACGTGCCCGTGGTCGGTGGTTATTGCAGAATTCATCCCCAAGCTCCGCACGCGTGTGCCTGCAGGAGGGCTTTTCATTCCAGGCTAATGAATGAACCTGCTGCACAATGACTGCTTGGAGAATAAATATTCATTTCGGTGACAACGCACCCTCGGGTGGCACCTGCTCCGGCACCGCTGGCACACGCACTCGCACGCACACGAATACACACGCAAGGGGAAGATGAAAACCAGACTGGCTGTCTTTCCTAAAACATATTGTTTTCTCAACGGGGCTAGAGGGAGGCCAGAGCATTTGGAGGGAGGGAGGGTTAAAATTTCTAAGGATAAGGAAAAAAATTCGCATGCCTCACCCACAAACCGAGCGTGCATTTACCGTCACTTCCAGAAAGGAAGATGAACAGCAGCCTAAAAAAAAAACAACACAGGTGAGGGTGAAAGAAATTTTACAGTTTATTAAGCAACACTCCACAGCCCTGTGTATGTCCAGGGGTAGTTTATTGCCGATGCTTAACAGCCTCCTGTAATTGGATTATGGCTGTTTGCTGCAGGCGGAGGCTTCGGTGGGCAGGAAGGTGCAAACCCTTCAGCTCTGGTCTCTAAATTAACATTTAAACCTCTTGCCATTTGCCCTGGGGAAGGTTTAACACCACAGATTCCCATCTCCTTGCCCTCTGCCTCCGTCCCCTATAATTTCACGTATGGCTTTGAGGTTTCTTCTGTGCTTTCTTTAACCTGAAGCCTCCAAGTGCGGTGGGGGCAATCAACCCTGCCTCTCAATTAGCAGCAACGTTCACGCCTCAGTAGATTGCTGGAGGTCGTCAGGAAGCTTTCCACTTCAACCTCTCTCCCATCCTCCTTTTCTCTTCCTTTATTCCTGCTGTATTTCCCAAATCTTGTTTCCAGTGTCCTCTGCAGAGCACTCGCCACAGAGGCTGCTGCCGTATTAGTATTATTTTAATTTTTTTTTGTTTCTAGAAGGGCAGGGAGGGGATGGAGCAGCCGGACGGTGTGTGTCCAGATTGCTCCTTGCCACCTTTGGGCATGTTTCCTCACACCAGCTCCCGATATAGCTCAGCCGTGGCTGCCTACCAGCTCCTTGTGGAGCCACTCCAGGGCTGCTCACCAGTATCCTGGGGAACTGGGACAGGGCTGAGCACAGAATCACAGAATCACAGAATTGTGGTGGTTGGAAGGGACCTCAGAGATCATCGAGTCCAACCACAGAAAAAAAAAAAAAAAAAAAAAAAAAAAAAAAAACAACAAAAAAAAACAACAAAAGAAAAAACCACCACCACACCACCTAAACACACAACAACAACCAAACCAAAAATCCATCACCCACCCACTCAGCAGCCCACGACAAACCAATAATCTTGGGCACTAGAGCATGCCCTGAAGAACCATGTCTACACGTTTCTTAAATACCTCCAGGGATGGTGACTCCACCACGTCCCTGGGCAGCCCATTCCAATGCCTGACAACCCTTTCAGTAAAGAAATGTTTCCTAATATCTAACCTGAATTTCCCCTGGCATAATTTGAAGCCATTGCCCCTTGTCCTATCATCTGTAACTTGGGAGAAGAGACCGACCCCCGTCTCTCTACAGCTTCCTTTCAGGTACTTGTACAGAGCGATAAGGTCGCCCCTCAGTCTCCTCTTCCCCAGACTGAACAACCCCAGCTCCCTCAGCCTCTCCTCGTAAGACTTGTGCTCCAGACCCCTCACCACCAGTATCCTAGGGAACTGGGACAGGGCTGAGCACCAATATCCTGCATTTGAATAGGGGGGAGAGAGAGAGAGACTGTGCCTGAGATGAAAGGGGGGTCGGTCTTTTCTCCCAAGTCACAGGTGATGGGACAAGAAGAAATGGCCTCAAGTTGCACCAGGGGAGGTTCAGATTGGATATTAGGAGAAATTTTGACACTGAAGGGGTTGTTAAACCTTGGAATGGGCTGCCCAGGGAAGGGGTTGAGGCACCATCCCTGGAGGTATTTAAAAAACAGGTTGACATAGTGCTTAGAGACATAGTTTAGTGATGTTTTTTTATCAGAGTTAGGTTGATGGTTGGACTCGATGATCTTAAAGGTCCCTTCCAACCTAGACAATTCTACAATTCTGATACACATGAGGGAGAGGGGCCAAATGAATGACCTGACTGGAGGGAAACCAGGTGTATCAGTTATTCACGTTCCTGTGATTTTGTTCTTACTGGAAAGATGCAAGAAATTCTTCTCTGGGCATATTAATTTTGTTGATCAGTTTGCCCTTCATCAAATAAAAGCAATGTCACTTTTGTGCTCAAAATTGCACCATTTTTTTTTTTTTATCAGGTGCTGATATTGATTTATTGATTTTGTTACTGACATGACAAGACAGATTTCAACAATTCTTTAACAGAATTCAGGATTTCTTTGAAAAAAAAAGCAGTAAATGCTAAGGCCACAGACTGTTTGTTACCTGATATGGGAGGGGGTCAAATGAGAGAGAATAATGCTGAAAAAAAAGCAATAACTGCTCTGGTCACAGACTGTTTGTTACCTGACATGGGAGGGGGTCAAATGAGAGAGAATAATGAGCTGGAACTGGTCATGATAGTAAACCAGTCAGGTTTACTGGCTGCTGTAAATATTGAGTATCATCAATAAATAAAATCAGCCATGGGGTGCTGCGTGTAGCACCATTAACGCCTTGAGTTTGGAATTAGCTTAATTCTCTTAAGTGAATTTTCCGTCTTCAGAGTATCTCTGCAGACCTGTCCTTAGCATCTCTCCAATTCTGAACCCAGCACACCTGGTTAAAATGTAAAATATGGATTTTCCCTTCTGATTATCCCACCACTCAGGCTCTGAACCTCTCACCCAGGGAGAGAGGTTCCCTCTCTCAATGCACCTTCTTGGGTGAGTGAACATTCAGTGGCACAGAAAAGGTCCAGCAATGAATGATGTACATCCTTACAAACATATGAAAAGTGGTTACATATGTCCTTATCACAATTTTATAGGAAAAAAACATTGCATTTCCTCAAGCACAGTGGCTGACAGGCCACTGGGTCTGAATATTCATCCAACACCAAAAGGTGGATGCGCACATAACACGCCATAATGGACAGTGCACGATCACACAATTTGGGCCCTGAGATTTAAAATATTTTCAAAACCAAAAAAGACTGGTCTGCATTTACCTGGTATGTTGGAAGAAATTGCTTAATTTAGCAAGCTGGGGTGTGGGTCTCTGTGAAGAGCTCCTCTCCAAAGAAGCACCACTGCCAGGCCAGCAGCACGTTTCCAGGATTACTGAGAGAGGGCTGGACTTTCAAAATTGCTCAACTGTTTTTTGGTTCGGTTTTGTGTTTTTATTAATAACAGTTAAGCATGAGCAGAACGGTCTGTAATACCTGGTCATGTCCTGGGGTGACTTTGACTCTTCTGAACCACTTGACACTTGCAATGGCTCAATGAAACCAGGGCTAATCACGTTGCGTCCAGCTCTGTCACCCAACACAACCAGCACGGTTTCTTTTTTCCATTTGGATGATATAATTAACAATAATTAAGTGTACTTATATACTCATAAAGGCCTTTTGTAGAATAAGCTGCTCCAAGTATTCAAGACTGCAGTTCAGGAAAGATATTAAGCAATAACCAGCAACCAAAGAGCGGTCTTGGTTTTATGTGAGTATGTCAAATGAAATTTGTCCCCTCTGGTTTATTGTATTTTCCTTTAAGAACTGGCTTTTTGACAGAAGCTTTTGCAGGAGGAGTCTGGGTTTTTTGCTGCCCAAGCTTTAGACTTTCCCCAGCCTTATCCACTTTGATGCCTTTCCTCAAAACATGCAAATTTTGGTCTTGGACTGAGCTTTGGTGTTGATTTGGCACCGTTCTTTTTTTTTATTATTATTCTCTTTCTCTCTTTCTGCCAACTTCAGCTCTGCCTGTCCCCCCATGGCTGGTCAGGTAGGGCACAGTATGGTCCAGGGCTTGGCACGCACCCCGTGAGTCCTCATCAGGGAAATCAAAGCAGCAGCCAGCAGACAGAAAGCACCAGATCCCACTCTCCTGGGCGAAGCCAAGGACACGCTGTTCCATGACACTGATTTATAGTGATTTATACTCATCATGAGCAGGCACAGTGAGTAAGGCCGTCAGAGCCAAGGAAGCTTCGCCGCTAGCCCTGCATTTAAAGCATGGGTTGAAACGCTGAGATTATTTCTCGGTGGGGCTCCCCTCGGTGCATCCCATAGATCTAACGTGCTGGCACCTAAATTGGCAAACTTTGAAGACTCAGGCTGCTGTGTGAAGGCAGATTCCTAGGTGGCAACACAGAGCAGTCACTGCAGCACCTCCCCGGTTGCCAGCACCGATGCTCTCACTCAGTAATCCTCCCCTTTGTATGAAACATTTAAGCATATGTTTATTTTGTGCCTTGACAGAGCCTTCATGCAGTAGGACACGAAGCTAAATGAAAGCGTTTTCCCACATGAGGGACTCAAGAGGGGCTGGTGTTTCACTTCCCCAACCCAAGGAGAGGGTTAGAAGTGGGCTGGGGGATCAATTCTCTATTTGTGCTTGAGGAGCTAATGCTCACAAATGACAGGATGACAGAATGGTTGGGGTTGGAAGGGACCTCTGGAGATCATCTAGTCCAACCCCCCTGCCAAAGCAGGTCCATCCAGAGCAGGTTGCACAGGAACGTGTCCAGGTGGGTTTGGAATGTCTCCAGAGAAGGAGACTCCACCACCTCCCCGAGCAGCCTGTTCCAGGGCTCTGCCACCCTCAATGTCAAGAAGTTCCTCCTCATGTTGAGATGGAACTTCTTATTGTTCAAGTTTGTGCCCATTTCCTCTTGTTCTGTCAATTCCAGCAACGCAATGTCAAAGAAACACACCCTTCTGCCCTAAATCTATTTGCTCTCATCACTGTGGCAGGACAACCGATGGTAAAAAAAAGGAGATTTTGCCTGCTCAGCGTGTGCCATTGGGTTGGGTGGCACAGCCAGGCCACCAGGGAAGGACCACCAGCCACCAGGGCTTTGCCTGCACCCTCGAACAAGCTGTGACTGCTTGGGAGAGCATCTCTTGGCACTGGTGCTGCACGGGTGGGTGTTCAGGTCAGCTCAGGAACCACAGTGAGGCATAAATTTTGTGGGAATGGCACCAATTCTACCTGTGCAATCCAGGCAGGCTGTTATCAGAGCAGAAATGGTTCCTTTATTACTTTTTTTTTTTTTTTTCCCCAGGCACAGCTCCCTCTATATTTCCGAAAGGAAAAATGCAAATTCCCTAATAGTTTTTTTGAGAAGAAAAGATTTCTTTAAGAAGCAAGTTCCTGCAGGCAACACAGAGCTGGCTGAGCTTGCAAAATAATTCAGTGTGTGGCAGGGATTAGGCGAGTCTTATTTTCATTGGCTTCGAAGTGGCTGGGAAAACGAAGATGCGGAGGTAAGGACCATAATAAGGAACAAGCTCTGTAAAGAGGCTTGGCTCCATCAAACCTTCAAACCCCTTTGAGAACACCGGGGGTTTAGCATTATTCTTGAGCTGACTTGACAAAGAAATCTGGCGTCTTTACAGCTGAGCCTTAGAATGGATAATATTAAAAAAAAAAAAGCCATAAATTCAATCTCCCACAAGATAAGGGGTGGCCAGCTGATGCCCAGGGCACGGGCAGTGCTGATAAACCCCTGCTATGGGTGCTCTCTGCTGTGATGGGAGAGCTAATTGAGGTTAAATAAGTGCACTTCCAGCACCAGGGTGCATGAGGTCTGAGAGTGGGCGGCTGCCAGTAGAGACACACGGGGTCCATTTTGCAGACTCACGCAGAAAACTGCTCTCCTTTTAACAAAAATGCTAATCTTCAGTGATAATATAAGAGTACTATTAGCTATGAAGAAAGAAGGGAAGCAAAAAAATAACCAAAAATCCCATGGCCATGTTTCCCAAGATTTACAGTGCTGTGACTGCGCATTTTTCAGTCAGAATAATGACCAAATATTTAAGTACTAGCGAGTGAGTGGGTGTGATGTGGTGGGGTGTTGTGTTTTGTGGGTTTTTTTCTTGTTTGGTTGTTTTTGTTTTTGTGGGTTTTTTTAGGGTTGGACTCGATGATCTCAGAGGTCCCTTCCAACCATGGTGATTCTGTGATGGACACAGATAATTTGGATTACTTTGAATCCAGCATCACTATGTGATCCACATGTGGATACAGGGAGTCCATGAGGTGCTTCAGCAGGAGCTAATGAGCCATCGTCACCCCAGCACATCACAGCAATTTTAGGAGCCCACGTCAGTCTGGAGCAGCCCCCATCCAGGGCACTCAGGGACCTGGGAGGCTGGAAATAAATACATCTGCTGCCTCTTTTTGTCCAAGGATGATTTTGTGTATCCAGCTTAAGTTTAAAATTTCACAACCACTTCAGGTGGATGGTCCTGTTTGCTGCCCTCTTTCCATCAGGGACAAATGTCTCCCCACCCACGTGTGTTTGGTGACAAAGTCTAAACTGGCATTCAGATTGCAGCATTTCCAAGGGAAAAAAAAAAGAAAAAAAAAGTCATCTTTATTTCTTCTACCTTGCTTTCCTAAAGACTGGTGAGGGTTTGGGTGAACTGCTCTGTTGGTTTTTGGTCTGATAGGTGAGATGAAGGTTAGATGAGCCACCAAAAGCAGCGTTTTTGTCACACCGGTTGTGACAGGAGTTGCTGTGCTCCAGGGCTGGTGCGTACATCTAAATAAAGGCCATTAAGCTTGGACTGGAGCCAGGTCTTTCCTTGCTGGGCCCTTTTCAGCTGTAAAACGTAATTGCACTCCCTCTGAAACTGTGCTGTCGCTGGCTTTTGCAAGAGGAGGCGTGAGTATTGGGGGGTTTCATCCGTCGATTCGTACTGTGGGTTAATTCTCTAGATTTAGTGGGATCAATGTGGTTCAGAAAAAAAAAAAACAAACCCTAAAGAGCCTTTTCTCTTCTGCTACACACTGGCACGGCCCCATAACGCCAATGAAATTGATTGGGAAGAAGTGGGCTCAGGACAAATGGGTCCCCCACGAGCTGTAACCATCTCTCCTGGCTGGGAAACGATGCACATAAAGCTGCAGATTTCTCTGCTGTGGCAGCAGAGAGGAGCATAAAAAAAGCTCCTGTGAGGGGAGTATGATTTGTTATACGTTCGTCACAGGGGCTGCTGAGGTGTTGCTCAGGATTTTTGCCTTGTTACAATTTCCCAGGTTGTGGAGCATTTTTTTCTGCAGGAATTGTTGTCTACCTGCATTTAGGGATGTTGAATGGAGACCTTTTTACAATTTTTTTCTCCTGGTGCTGCACGGTTTGCTGTCATTTTGTCATTAGTTAAGGTTTTCACCCTGTTCCCTGTGCCCAACCACAAACTCCATGTTGGGACATGCCTGCCTCTGGAGTTCAGATGCAGCCTACAAGTTGTGGATCTTGGCAAAATTCAGGGGGAGGAATGTCTGATGCAGGAGATGGGGAGCAGATCAACTCAGCAGGGGATAAACTCCATCAATAGCAGATCCACTTGAGGAGATAACTGCCCTTCTCCTTCCAACTGCCCATTGACAGGCTCCCCATCTGTTAGGTCCTGGTTCTCAAACCATCTCAGGCCTCTTTGCAGCAGGTCCTGAAGAAACAGTGTATGGGGCTGGGGGACTGAAACCTTCCCTGTGTGGTGAGGAGAGAAAAAATCAATTCAAACTTCAAAAAAAATCAATTTCTGAAGCTTTAATTTTTTTTTTTAATTAAATATTTACTAAAATGAGCGATTATGCAGTGAAGTTAGCTTCCCTATTTGTAATACAGTTATGCCTAGACATCCTGATGGATTGCTACTCTGCCGGATGTGAATTCCTGGACAGTGTTATACGCTGGTAGAAGCAAAGTGAGCAATAAACCCTGAGCTGCAACCAACCCTGGAGTGCTCAGCTTCCCACATCACCTGACACACAGTCTAGCTACACATTTAACTGTTCAGTCTGTGACCACTTCGCAACAAATAAACCACACGTGGGTAAAAGTACCTAAAGGGGGCTCCAGGAGAGATGGGGAGGGACTCTTGATCAGGGAGAGGAGTGATAGGATGAGGGGGAATGGTTTTAAACTGAAAGAGGGGAGATTTAGATGAGAACTCGAGAAGAAATTCTGTGCTGTGAGGGTGGTGAGCCACTGGAAGAGTGCCTTCTCTAGAAAGAAAACCTGTAAAGGTTTCCTCAAGATATCCTTCATCTTCAAAGGTCTTGGAAAACCTGTCCTTTAGCAATTTACTCACTCCCTTCTGTTCCTGATCCTTATTTTAACAACTGTTCTTACCTGCTGTTAATTTCTTTGTTGCACTCTCTGGCCTGGTTTTACCCTCTGCTGTGCCAAAACCCTGACTCAACGTGGTTAGAAGTAGAGAGAGATCCTTGCAAAGGACATGGAGTTCAGGTGAAAAAGTTTACCAGCACCGACTGCTTTCGAGTGTATGCCCTGCTGGAATCCCTCACCACTTCAGCTATTAAACACCACAGTAATCACAAATAGACATATAACATTTATAATTATGATGGGCAGTGCCCATCTACACTGTGTTCCTGGAGAATACCCTGTAAGTGAATGATGTATCTGCTCCAAACCCCTCAAGGAACTCCTAGACAATCCCTGGTTTACAAGTACGACATGTACCTGTGTCAATAGATAGTCATCAAAACTCCATCTTACTACTCCCACCATCATGTCTAGAAAATATTTAATAGGAATCAGGCTGAGGACTTGCTGTGCAGTGCTGAGCACTGGCTTGCAGCTGTAGGTCATAATTGTCTTCCATGCTTGCCCTTTGTGGTATCCACCATTTGTTTTCAGCTCCCACATCCTTTGCAGGCACCAGGTCTGTGCATTGCAGGATGGAAGAGATATGCCAGGGCTTCGGGATATACTTTGTGACACAAAGAATACTCAAAAGTTGCTCAAAATCATGTCTGAATGATGGATCTAGCTGGATCTTACGTGTGGCAGCAACTTGAGGCCATTTCCTCTTGTCCCATCACCTGTGACTTGGGAGTAGAGACTGACCCCCACCTCTCTACACCCTCCTTTCAGGGAGTTGTAGAGAATAATAAGAGAGAGATGTAGAGATGGATACAGCCATGGGCTGTAGATGAATGTTAAACATCTTTTTATGTTATGTTTTATGTTAAACATCAAATTTATGCTGTGTGTGCTCGGCGTGGGAGTGTGTCATCCAGGTGAGCAACACCCACGTGTATGAACAGAAGGGAAGTGGAGGCATGGCTCCAGCCTGAAAAGACGCCTGGGCTCTGCAGC
>NW_015090759.1:22629-49931 GCF_001431845.1 Calidris pugnax
ACAACAAAAAAAAACAACAAAAGAAAAAACCACCACCACACCACCTAAACACACAACAACAACCAAACCAAAAATCCATCACCCACCCACTCAGCAGCCCACGACAAACCAATAATCTTGGGCACTAGAGCATGCCCTGAAGAACCATGTCTACACGTTTCTTAAATACCTCCAGGGATGGTGACTCCACCACGTCCCTGGGCAGCCCATTCCAATGCCTGACAACCCTTTCAGTAAAGAAATGTTTCCTAATATCTAACCTGAATTTCCCCTGGCATAATTTGAAGCCATTGCCCCTTGTCCTATCATCTGTAACTTGGGAGAAGAGACCGACCCCCGTCTCTCTACAGCTTCCTTTCAGGTACTTGTACAGAGCGATAAGGTCGCCCCTCAGTCTCCTCTTCCCCAGACTGAACAACCCCAGCTCCCTCAGCCTCTCCTCGTAAGACTTGTGCTCCAGACCCCTCACCACCAGTATCCTAGGGAACTGGGACAGGGCTGAGCACCAATATCCTGCATTTGAATAGGGGGGAGAGAGAGAGAGACTGTGCCTGAGATGAAAGGGGGGTCGGTCTTTTCTCCCAAGTCACAGGTGATGGGACAAGAAGAAATGGCCTCAAGTTGCACCAGGGGAGGTTCAGATTGGATATTAGGAGAAATTTTGACACTGAAGGGGTTGTTAAACCTTGGAATGGGCTGCCCAGGGAAGGGGTTGAGGCACCATCCCTGGAGGTATTTAAAAAACAGGTTGACATAGTGCTTAGAGACATAGTTTAGTGATGTTTTTTTATCAGAGTTAGGTTGATGGTTGGACTCGATGATCTTAAAGGTCCCTTCCAACCTAGACAATTCTACAATTCTGATACACATGAGGGAGAGGGGCCAAATGAATGACCTGACTGGAGGGAAACCAGGTGTATCAGTTATTCACGTTCCTGTGATTTTGTTCTTACTGGAAAGATGCAAGAAATTCTTCTCTGGGCATATTAATTTTGTTGATCAGTTTGCCCTTCATCAAATAAAAGCAATGTCACTTTTGTGCTCAAAATTGCACCATTTTTTTTTTTTTATCAGGTGCTGATATTGATTTATTGATTTTGTTACTGACATGACAAGACAGATTTCAACAATTCTTTAACAGAATTCAGGATTTCTTTGAAAAAAAAAGCAGTAAATGCTAAGGCCACAGACTGTTTGTTACCTGATATGGGAGGGGGTCAAATGAGAGAGAATAATGAGCTGGAACCGGTCATGATAGCAAACCAGTCAGGTTTACTGGCTGCTGTAAATATTGAGTATCATCAATAAATAAAATCAGCCATGGGGTGCTGCGTGTAGCACCATTAACGCCTTGAGTTTGGAATTACCTTAATTCTCTTAAGTGAATTTTCCGTCTTCAGAGTATCTCTGCAGACCTGTCCCTAGCATCTCTCCAATTCTGAACCCAGCACACCTGGTTAAAATGTAAAATATGGATTTTCCCTTCTGATTATCCCACCACTCAGGCTCTGAACCTCTCACCCAGGGAGAGAGGTTCCCTCTCTCAATGCACCTTCTTGGGTGAGTGAACATTCAGTGGCACAGAAAAGGTCCAGCAATGAATGATGTACATCCTTACAAACATATGAAAAGTGGTTACATATGTCCTTATCACAATTTTATAGGAAAAAAACATTGCATTTCCTCAAGCACAGTGGCTGACAGGCCACTGGGTCTGAATATTCATCCAACACCAAAAGGTGGATGCTCACACAACACACCATAATGGACAGTGCATGGTCACACAATGTTGGCCCTGAAATTTAAAATATTTTCAAAACCAAAAGAGACCAGGCTGCATTTACCTGGTATGTTGGAAGAAATTGCTTAATTTAGCAAGCTGGGGTGTGGGTCTCTGTGAAGAGCTCCTCTCCAAAGAAGCACCACTGCCAGGCCAGCAGCATGTTTCCAGGATTACTGAGAGAGGGCTGGACTTTCAAAATTGCTCAACTGTTTTTTGGTTCGGTTTTGTGTTTTTATTAATAACAGTTAAGCATGAGCAGAACGGTCTGTAATACCTGGTCATGTCCTGGGGTGACTTTGACTCTTCTGAACCACTTGACACTTGCAATGGCTCAATGAAACCAGGGCTAATCACGTTGCGTCCAGCTCTGTCACCCAACACAACCAGCACTGCTTAATTTAGCAAGCTGGGGTGTGGGTCTCTGTGAAGAGCTCCTCTCCAAAGAAGCACCACTGCCAGGCCAGCAGCATGTTTCCAGGATTACTGAGAGAGGGCTGGACTTTCAAAATTGCTCAACTGTTTTTTGGTTCGGTTTTGTGTTTTTATTAATAACAGTTAAGCATGAGCAGAATGGTCTGTAATACCTGGTCATGTCCTGGGGTGACTTTGACTCTTCTGAACCACTTGACACTTGCAATGGCTCAATGAAACCAGGGCTAATCACGTTGCGTCCAGCTCTGTCACCCTTCAGAGCCAAGACGGTTTCTTTTTTCCATTTGGATGATATAATTAACAATAATTAAGTGTACTTATATACTCATAAAGGCCTTTTGTAGAATAAGCTGCTCCAAGTATTCAAGACTGCAGTTCAGGAAAGATATTAAGCAATAACCAGCAACCAAAGAGCGGTCTTGGTTTTATGTGAGTATGTCAAATGAAATTTGTCCCCTCTGGTTTATTGTATTTTCCTTTAAGAACTGGCTTTTTGACAGAAGCTTTTGCAGGAGGAGTCTGGGTTTTTTGCTGCCCAAGCTTTAGACTTTCCCCAGCCTTATCCACTTTGATGCCTTTCCTCAAAACATGCAAATTTTGGTCTTGGACTGAGCTTTGGTGTTGATTTGGCACCGTTCTTTTTTTTCTTTTTTATTCTCTTTTTCTGCCAACTTCAGCTGTGCCTGTCCCCCCGTGGCTGGTCAGGTAGGGCACAGTGTGGTCCAGGGCTTGGCACGCACCCCGTGAGTCCTCATCAGGGAAATCAAAGCAGCAGCCAGCAGACAGAAAGCACCAGATCCCACTCTCCTGGGCGAAGCCAAGGACACGCTGTTCCATGACACTGATTTATAGTGATTTATACTCATCATGAGCAGGCACAGTGAGTAAGGCCTTCAGAGCCAAGGAAGCTTCGCCACTAACCCTGCATTTAAAGCATGGGTTGAAACGCCGAGATTATTTCTCGGTGGGGCTCCCCTCGGTGCATCCCATAGATCTAACGTGCTGGCACCTAAATTGGCAAACTTTGAAGACTCAGGCTGCTGTGTGAAGGCAGATTCCTAGGTGGCAACACAGAGCAGTCACTGCAGCACCTCCCCGGTTGCCAGCACCGATGCTCTCATTCAGTAATCCTCCCCTTTGTATGAAACATTTAAGCATATGTTTATTTTGTGCCTTGACAGAGCCTTCATGCAGTAGGACACGAAGCTAAATGAAAGCGTTTTCCCACATGAGGGGCTTCAGAGCCAAGGAAGCTTCGCCACTAACCCTGCATTTAAAGCATGGGTTGAAACGCCGAGATTATTTCTCGGTGGGGCTCCCCTCGGTGCATCCCATAGATCTAACGTGCTGGCACCTAAATTGGCAAACTTTGAAGACTCAGGCTGCTGTGTGAAGGCAGATTCCTAGGTGGCAACACAGAGCAGTCACTGCAGCACCTCCCCGGTTGCCAGCACCGATGCTCTCATTCAGTAATCCTCCCCTTTGTATGAAACATTTAAGCATATGTTTATTTTGTGCCTTGACAGAGCCTTCATGCAGTAGGACACGAAGCTAAATGAAAGCGTTTTCCCACATGAGGGGCTCAAGAGGGGCTGGTGTTTCACCTCCCCAAGCCAAGGAGAGGGTTAGAAGTGGGTTGGGCCATTAATTCTCTATTTGTGCTTGAGGAGCTAATGCTCACAAATGACAGGATGACAGAATGGTTGGGGTTGGAAGGGACCTCTGGAGATCATCTAGTCCAACCCCCCTGCCAAAGCAGGTCCATCCAGAGCAGGTTGCACAGGAACGTGTCCAGGTGGGTTTGGAATGTCTCCAGAGAAGGAGACTCCACCACCTCCCTGAGCAGCCTGTTCCAGGGCTCTGCCACCCTCAAAGTGAAGGAGTTCCTCCTCATGTTGAGATGGAACTTCTTATTGTTCAAGTTTGTGCCCATTTCCTCTTGTCCTGTCAATTCCAGAAGCGCAGTATCAAAGAAACACACCCTTCTGCCCCAAATCTATTTGCTCACATCACTGTGACAGGACAACCGATGGTAAAGAAAAGATTTTTGCCTGCTCAGCGTGTGCCATTGGGTTGATTCCAGCAACGCAATGTCAAAGAAACACACCCTTCTGCCCTAAATCTATTTGCTCTCATCACTGTGGCAGGACAACCGATGGTAAAAAAAAGGAGATTTTGCCTGCTCAGCGTGTGCCATTGGGTTGGGTGGCACAGCCAGGCCACCAGGGAAGGACCACCAGCCACCAGGGCTTTGCCTGCACCCTCGAACAAGCTGTGACTGCTTGGGAGAGCATCTCTTGGCACTGGTGCTGCACGGGTGGGTGTTCAGGTCAGCTCAGGAACCACAGTGAGGCATAAATTTTGTGGGAATGGCACCAATTCTACCTGTGCAATCCAGGCAGGCTGTTATCAGAGCAGAAATGGTTCCTTTATTACTTTTTTTTTTTTTTTCCCCAGTCGACTGCTTGGGAGAGCATCTCTTGGCACTGGTGCTGCACGGGTGGGTGTTCAGGTCAGCTCAGGAACCA
This sequence comes from Calidris pugnax, assembly GCF_001431845.1. Lineage (NCBI taxonomy): Eukaryota > Metazoa > Chordata > Aves > Charadriiformes > Scolopacidae > Calidris > Calidris pugnax. The sequence goes on from NW_015090759.1 coordinate 27,373, forward strand.
CAGTGAGGCATAAATTTTGTGGGAATGGCACCAATTCTACCTGTGCAATCCAGGCAGGCTGTTATCAGAGCAGAAATGGTTCCTTTATTACTTTTTTTTTTTTTTTCCCCAGGCACAGCTCCCTCTATATTTCCGAAAGGAAAAATGCAAATTCCCTAATAGTTTTTTTGAGAAGAAAAGATTTCTTTAAGAAGCAAGTTCCTGCAGGCAACACAGAGCTGGCTGAGCTTGCAAAATAATTCAGTGTGTGGCAGGGATTAGGCGAGTCTTATTTTCATTGGCTTCGAAGTGGCTGGGAAAACGAAGATGCGGAGGTAAGGACCATAATAAGGAACAAGCTCTGTAAAGAGGCTTGGCTCCATCAAACCTTCAAACCCATTTGGGAACGCTGGGGGTTTAGCATTATTCTTGAGCTGACTTGACAAAGAAATCTGGCGTCTTTACAGCTGAGCCTTAGAATGGATAATATTAAAAAAAAAAAAGCCATAAATTCAATCTCCCACAAGATAAGGGGTGGCCAGCTGATGCCCAGGGCACGGGCAGTGCTGATAAACCCCTGCTATGGGTGCTCTCTGCTGTGATGGGAGAGCTAATTGAGGTTAAATAAGTGCACTTCCAGCACCAGGGTGCATGAGGTCTGAGGGTGGGCGGCTGCCAGTAGAGACACACGGGGTCCATTTTGCAGACTCACGCAGAAAACTGCTCTCCTTTTAACAAAAATGCTAATCTTCAGTGATAATATAAGAGTACTATTAGCTATGAAGAAAGAAGGGAAGCAAAAAAATAACCAAAAATCCCATGGCCATGTTTCCCAAGATTTACAGTGCTGTGACTGCGCATTTTTCAGTCAGAATAATGACCAAATATTTAAGTACTAGCGAGTGAGTGGGTGTGATGTGGTGGGGTGTTGTGTTTTGTGGGTTTTTTTCTTGTTTGGTTGTTTTTGTTTTTGTGGGTTTTTTTAGGGTTGGACTCGATGATCTCAGAGGTCCCTTCCAACCATGGTGATTCTGTGATGGACACAGATAATTTGGATTACTTTGAATCCAGCATCACTATGTGATCCACATGTGGATACAGGGAGTCCATGAGGTGCTTCAGCAGGAGCTAATGAGCCATCGTCACCCCAGCACATCACAGCAATTTTAGGAGCCCACGTCAGTCTGGAGCAGCCCCCATCCAGGGCACTCAGGGACCTGGGAGGCTGGAAATAAATACATCTGCTGCCTCTTTTTGTCCAAGGATGATTTTGTGTATCCAGCTTAAGTTTAAAATTTCACAACCACTTCAGGTGGATGGTCCTGTTTGCTGCCCTCTTTCCATCAGGGACAAATGTCTCCCCACCCACGTGTTTTTGGTGACAAAGTCTAAACTGGCATTCAGATTGCAGCATTTCCAAGGGAAAAAAAAAAGAAAAAAAAAGTCATCTTTATTTCTTCTACCTTGCTTTCCTAAAGACTGGTGAGGGTTTGGGTGAACTGCTCTGTTGGTTTTTGGTCTGATAGGTGAGATGAAGGTTAGATGAGCCACCAAAAGCAGCGTTTTTGTCACACCAGTTGTAACAGGAGTTGCTGTGCTCCAGGGCTGGTGCGTACATCTAAATAAAGGCCATTAAGCTTGGACTGGAGCCAGGTCTTTCCTTGCTGGGCCCTTCTCAGCTGTAAAACATAATTGCACTCCCTCTGAAACTGGGCTGTCGCTGGCTTTTGCAAGAGGAGGCGTGAGTATTGGGGGGTTTCATCCGTCGATTCGTACTGTGGGTTAATTCTCTAGATTTAGTGGGATCAATGTGGTTCAGAAAAAAAAAAAACAAACCCTAAAGAGCCTTTTCTCTTCTGCTACACACTGGCACGGCCCCATAACGCCAATGAAATTGATTGGGAAGAAGTGGGCTCAGGACAAATGGGTCCCCCACGAGCTGTAACCATCTCTCCTGGCTGGGAAACGATGCACATAAAGCTGCAGATTTCTCTGCTGTGGCAGCAGAGAGGAGCATAAAAAAAGCTCCTGTGAGGGGAGTATGATTTGTTATACGTTCGTCACAGGGGCTGCTGAGGTGTTGCTCAGGATTTTTGCCTTGTTACAATTTCCCAGGTTGTGGAGCATTTTTTTCTGCAGGAATTGTTGTCTACCTGCATTTAGGGATGTTGAATGGAGACCTTTTTACAATTTTTTTCTCCTGGTGCTGCACGGTTTGCTGTCATTTTGTCATTAGTTAAGGTTTTCACCCTGTTCCCTGTGCCCAACCACAAACTCCATGTTGGGACATGCCTGCCTCTGGAGTTCAGATGCAGCCTACAAGTTGTGGATCTTGGCAAAATTCAGGGGGAGGAATGTCTGATGCAGGAGATGGGGAGCAGATCAACTCAGCAGGGGATAAACTCCATCAATAGCAGATCCACTTGAGGAGATAACTGCCCTTCTCCTTCCAACTGCCCATTGACAGGCTCCCCATCTGTTAGGTCCTGGTTCTCAAACCATCTCAGGCCTCTTTGCAGCAGGTCCTGAAGAAACAGTGTATGGGGCTGGGGGACTGAAACCTTCCCTGTGTGGTGAGGAGAGAAAAAATCAATTCAAACTTCAAAAAAAATCAATTTCTGAAGCTTTAATTTTTTTTTTTAATTAAATATTTACTAAAATGAGCGATTATGCAGTGAAGTTAGCTTCCCTATTTGTAATACAGTTATGCCTAGACATCCTGATGGATTGCTACTCTGCCGGATGTGAATTCCTGGACAGTGTTATACGCTGGTAGAAGCAAAGTGAGCAATAAACCCTGAGCTGCAACCAACCCTGGAGTGCTCAGCTTCCCACATCACCTGACACACAGTCTAGCTACACATTTAACTGTTCAGTCTGTGACCACTTCGCAACAAATAAACCACACGTGGGTAAAAGTACCTAAAGGGGGCTCCAGGAGAGATGGGGAGGGACTCTTGATCAGGGAGAGGAGTGATAGGATGAGGGGGAATGGTTTTAAACTGAAAGAGGGGAGATTTAGATGAGAACTCGAGAAGAAATTCTGTGCTGTGAGGGTGGTGAGACACTGGAAGAGTGCCTTCTCTAGAAAGAAAACCTGTAAAGGTTTCCTCAAGATATCCTTCATCTTCAAAGGTCTTGGAAAACCTGTCCTTTAGCAATTTACTCACTCCCTTCTGTTCCTGATCCTTATTTTAACAACTGTTCTTACCTGCTGTTAATTTCTTTGTTGCACTCTCTGGCCTGGTTTTACCCTCTGCTGTGCCAAAACCCTGACTCAACGTGGTTAGAAGTAGAGAGAGATCCTTGCAAAGGACATGGAGTTCAGGTGAAAAAGTTTACCAGCACCGACTGCTTTCGAGTGTATGCCCTGCTGGAATCCCTCACCACTTCAGCTATTAAACACCACAGTAATCACAAATAGACATATAACATTTATAATTATGATGGGCAGTGCCCATCTACACTGTGTTCCTGGAGAATACCCTGTAAGTGAATGATGTATCTGCTCCAAACCCCTCAAGGAACTCCTAGACAATCCCTGGTTTACAAGTACGACATGTACCTGTGTCAATAGATAGTCATCAAAACTCCATCTTACTACTCCCACCATCATGTCTAGAAAATATTTAATAGGAATCAGGCTGAGGACTTGCTGTGCAGTGCTGAGCACTGGCTTGCAGCTGTAGGTCATAATTGTCTTCCATGCTTGCCCTTTGTGGTATCCACCATTTGTTTTCAGCTCCCACATCCTTTGCAGGCACCAGGTCTGTGCATTGCAGGATGGAAGAGATATGCCAGGGCTTCGGGATATACTTTGTGACACAAAGAATACTCAAAAGTTGCTCAAAATCATGTCTGAATGATGGATCTAGCTGGATCTTACGTGTGGCAGCAACTTGAGGCCATTTCCTCTTGTCCCATCACCTGTGACTTGGGAGTAGAGACTGACCCCCACCTCTCTACACCCTTCTTTCAGGGAGTTGTAGAGAATAATAAGAGAGAGATGTAGAGATGGATACAGCCATGGGCTGTAGATGAATGTTAAACATCTTTTTATGTTATGTTTTATGTTAAACATCAAATTTATGCTGTGTGTGCTCGGCGTGGGAGTGTGTCATCCAGGTGAGCAACGCCCACGTGTATGAACAGAAGGTAAGTGGAGGCATGGCTCGAGCCTGAAAACACTCCTGGGCTCTGCAGTCAACCATGGCTGGCTGAAATCTCTAGCTGCATCTCTAAAACAATCCCAAGGGTACGATAGTAAAATGCTTCCATTGATTTTTATATTTAACATTTTAATTTGAAGACTAACACTTGATCTGATTTGAAATGACTGGACTCAATAACAATTTGATTCGCGTGGCTGGAAGATCTGTTGATCTGTTTAAAGCACTAAACGCTGAACCAAAGGCACAAAAACCAAACAGCAGTGCAGAGACATGTGGCTACACATGGCTAAACCTGATTTTAATTACTCTTCCCCCTGTGGAGTTCTCCACCCCTACATTAAGGTGAGCAGCCCCTCCCAGGGGCTGAAGGTACCTATATATGTTGAGTAGATGAGATGCAGGCTTTCCTGAGCTACGAGTCATCAACAGGCCTGCAAAAAGCAGGGTGGGGGCAGTCAGGTGTTGCACCTGAGGCTTGATCTCAGGAGCTGAACCCTCAGAGCTCAACGCTTGCCTCCTGTGCCTCGGAAAGAGCTGAAGCAGTCACAGGGGTAATTAACTGCTGCAGCAAGAGGACCAGAGCCCACCCAAGAACGTACCAAGGCATGCTCCTTTGGTGCAGGGGGGCCAGAAGGACTGTAGGTTGTTTCAGCAGCTGAGTAGGTACCTGTTCCCACTGGGATTCTTTGTTCTGGTCCCTTTCCTGGGGGTTGTCATCTGGTTTGGCTCCTCATCTCTCCCTGTCTGCCCAAAATAGATGTGCTACTAAAGTGGTCCCCAAAGGGTGAGGGGATGGGGGTGATCTGGTCTGGGTCTTACTGGCAATGGGTGGATGTAGAGGTGGAAACTGTAGTAGGACTGAAGTGCTGTTGGTGGTCTGACTGAAGTGATTTTGTGCTTGGCTAGGGGCAGAAGAGTCAACAACTACGGACTTCAGGGACAGGCAGAAGCTGAGAAGTGTTTCTGTAAACACCTAGATGTCTGTGTGTGTGTGTTTCTCCTTGGGCATGTAGCTTTTTCCATATGCTTTTTGCAGTACGTGCACAAAGGTTGAATTTTGTAAAGTAATTGCCATACCACCAAGAGGATTATACCAACTTTATGGAGTGGAAGGATTCAGGAATGATTCAATCTTGTGGACTTGGATAAAATTTAGAATTTGCATCCCAGAGGTATCTGGAGGACAGAGACAAAACCAGGTCCCTGTTGTGTGTAGGCTCTGCTTATACAAGAGACGGTCTCTGCCCAAAGACTTTGCAATCCAAATAAGATGTTGAGTGATCCTCTGCAATTGTTTGTGCTACTAGAAGATAAAACTGCAAGTGCATAATAAAATTGCTCACAGTTCACAAACCTGTCGGGGCAGATAGATAGGGTTGCCTCATATAATATGGGTTTCCATCTGTGGGTAACCTCTTGTTAGTAAAATACATTGTGCAATATTCCTTAACAATTCATAATAGCTTGTGTCTGAAGAGAGGAGGATGAACTAATGAAGGGAGCTCACAGGTGTAGAAGTGTGATAAAGAAGGTGCAGCAAGTCCTCTTGTGGAGCAGCTGCCTGGATGTTCTTTTTGTCTGTACAGAGAAGTCCTCTGAGCCCATGGCACGTTGTGGTGTTGGTGGTGAAAGGCTCAGTCGAGCTGTAGCTGGGGATTGTACTGCCTGGTGTCCCGTAGCAGTGAGCTGAGCGTATATATGGCAGATGGAAAATGTTCCTGCTGCCTCTGACAACAATTTTCACTCTTCGTAGAATCACAGAATGATATGGGGTTGGAAGGGGCTTCTGGAGATCTAGTCCAACCCCCTGCCAATGCAGGTCCACCCAGAGCAGGTTGCACAGGAACGTGTCCAGGCAGGTTTTGAATGTCTCCAGAGAAGGAGGCTCCACCACCTCTCTGGGCAGCCTGTTCCAGGGCTCTGCCACTCTCAAAGTCAAGAAGTTCCTCCTCATGTTGAGATGGATCTTCCAATGTTCAAGTTTTGGCCCATTTCCTCTTGTCCTATCCCTGGGCACCACTGTTCTTCTACTTCAGTAGAAGAACAAAAAAATTCTGCCTCTGCCTGTAAACCCAAGTAAGAGAGAGTAAAGCATGGTGGGGGAGGGTTAACACTACTTCTTGCTTCAGGGAAATACTCCTGCCTGTGGAGTTACTTAGACTTGGACATGTATGAGCATCACTTACTTTAGAAGATAAGCTGCTTACTGCTCATGCTCCATTTTTCTTATGTGCTTCTGGTTTGGTTAATGGGAACTTCACAGATGACTCCAATGGGACCAAATGGACCAACAATGATTAGTAATTTGAAAAATTCCTGCTGAATTGTCTTCATCTTGACAAAAGATGTTCAGTGCCTATCAGTAGTAAGTAGGAGTCTGTGCTACACGTTTGTGCTATGAATCCTTGTGTTTTGGAGGATCTTTACTAACTACGCTGTGGAGGTTATAGTTCTGTGGTGGCGTAACGATGAGGGAGTGGTTACAGGATGCTGGGGACTCGGGTTAGTCCTCATTGGCTGTGCAAAAATTACCAAATGGCAAACTTGAAGCTACTTGAAGGACAAATTAACACGGGCAAAAAGCGAACTGAAATACCTTGTCAACGGTGCTTTTCAAACACGTTGCCCTCTTGATCATTCCCTACGTGAGCAGGTCCCAGCTGGCAGCATGAGGCTCCGACTCCCACACCTTGGCACCCATCCCTGCCCAGAGCCACCTGCAGACCCGCGTCCCTCCTCGGGGGCAGAGGACTCCACCAGGGAGCCTCAAAACCCGGGCACTGCCATTGCCAAAACCTTCTGCAAGGCTTTGAAGTTCTTGTTCCTCCTCTCTAAAGCGGGTTATGACACTCCTGGGTTGGTCCGCTCTGGGGATTAGCGTATGAGTGACTCTCAATTACTCCTTATTGTTCCTGGGAAGATTATCTAAAGTAGGGATTGCCTCAGGTGCAGAGACACCTGAGGTAGCTCTGTGTGACAGCATGGGATTACTTGGACTGGTTACATGGGTGTAGCACCATGTGAACAGGGCTGTGCTGCTCCTGACCTGCCCGACTCATGTGCAAGCTTCCTGTGCTTCTGATGTGTTGTCTTTTTTAATATTTTTTTTTAAATGAGGCTATCTACTATTCCTGATCACAGAGAGCATGCTATGGAACCTATAGAAGTAGCTACCCAGACATCTGTGACAGTGTACCTGCTGTCCTTCTCACAGGCAACTGCTTCTGCAGGGGGGAACAAGGTACCCTCCAGAAGGACGTGAAAATGAATGTGAGCACCATATGCTGTAGATGGAGAGTGACCAGGTAGGGAGCATCAGAAAGTTGCAAAAACAATATGGAAAACCAAGTTTATCTTCCTCGGAGACTCATTGCGTGGTTCTCAGTCCAGGACTGTCCATGAGAGAGGAAAAAAGACCTGATCTAGTGGTAGGTGTCCCTGCCCATGGCAGGGAGGTCGGAACCAGATGATCTTTAAGGTCCCTTCCAACCCAAACCATTCTATGATTCTGCAAAAAAACCCTCAGTAGGGTCAGGCTTCAGGCTTTGGGCTACTATTTCCCTCTCCTTAGAGCCCAGAGGGTTTGGGAATTTGAAGTTTGGAGCTGGAGGCCTCAAGGGAGGGCTTGCATTTCATGAGAAGCAACGGATGGTTGCCATGTGCCCGGGAAAGCAGGAGCAGAAGCATTGCTCTGTCATGGCCACTTAATCTGGTATTTGCTGTGATATATTACATTGCATTCCAGTGCTGTGCTCCAGCTTTGGATTTTCCTACAGCCTCTACAGCTTTTCCAGTCTCCGATCCTTCCCAAGCGTTTATGTCAGACCACTTGTGATTTCTCAAAAACAATGTGTCTCTGCAAAAGAATAGGCTCCAACAAATAATAATAATAAAAAGTTCTGCACTCTAAAAATAAAATGAAAATTTAAAAGGGCTATAAAAAACCAAGTCATTGACTGGATCCGGATGATCTACATGAAAGAGAGAACAATATTTAATTTGTCTAAAACCCCAAGTTCTTCTCAAAAGGCGCTATAGAAAACCGTTCAGAGGCATAATGTAAATTAGAAAGCCACCAACACAGTTCATACTTGAATGAAACTAATTCACACAGGATGCAGCAAATATGGCATAGCTACAGCACCACTATTATTTTTTTTTTTTATACCACCAAAGCCTTTCTTTCCTTTGAAGACGGGTAATTGTAAGGAATACAGTACTTTTGACTTCCTACGTAGAATTATTCTCCCCAGTCTCTCTGTGTTGCACAGTGTACTAGCCACAAATGATTAAAGCTGGCCTCCTGCCTCTTTGGTTGTTTTTCAGAGGCTGCCAGTGTCTCCGATGGGCTGAAGTTACGGAGCAGAAGACTCTGCCTATGAACATAAAAGCCCGCAATTTATCTTCAAAGAGAAAACCAATTGAGAAGTCTTGACGGATGTCTGGATTATTTGGGCTTGCTTTTATTTAAATAAATTTTGAAAAGGAAGTAAACTCAAAGCAAAATGTGAATTACTGGTATTATTATCTATGCAGGATTGCTGCCATGTCCATATCCTCAGTCTACCTGTAGTGTTTATACCTTCTGAAAAATTATGAATCTCGAGCCACTGAATCAAAGTAAGATCAGGCTCTTTACCATGATCTGAAATAGTTCCAGGGACCCTGGGCAGTATCAGCTTGATCTTCTAGGGTACTTGCTCATAGCTTGTCCTTCCAGGAACAGAACCCCCATCTTCTGGTAGTTCCATGAAGAAAAAAGATGCAAGCACCATAATTTGGTCTTTCTGATGCACCAGCACAGAAACTAAGAGGATTTTATTGTGGCTACACGACCAAGGTGTCGTGCAAGGTGAATGCTGGTTTGGGGCCTCAAATGCCCTTCTGTGCCTGTGTGTGGCCAGGCAGGATATCAAGGAGATGGTCCAAAATTTGCATGAAACATATTAATTATAGAGCACAGCCAAGAACGGGAACTTCACCCATATGTAATGGAAAATCTGAAGAAGTGGAAGCAAAATTTGGCTTTGTCTGTGCTATTATTTCATCTGACTGAAATGTTATTTTATTCTAATAGTATTTTTGATCCTGCAGAAGGATTGTGATTAGCTACTCAGAGACTCATTGAGTCTCTCTTCCCTGGTTTATAAACATGAACATATAACTGCTAAGGATATCTAGGGTCACTTATGTCTAGTCTTTAGTATAATCCCCTTCACTGATTTTTGAAGCTCCCAAAAAATGGCCAGGTTTGGGCCCTTTGCTGCTAGGGAAAAGCTGTTCCAGAGTTTTAACCCTCCAACAGTGAGAAACTTTGTTCTCAATTCTAACCTATTTTTCCTTTCTGTGGTTACATGCTCTGTTTCCAAATCACAGATCGCAATTTACAGTTTGGCATATCCACCCCCCTGAGCCACCCACCCTGTGTCCTCCAACTTGTTATGTTCTACATCATCTTCACCGGTAACAGCTGAAGCAAAAGTTTGCCACCATCCTTGGATTATCCCTGAATTTATGCCTGTTTGTTCAAGTCCTTCTACTCCCTTGAACTATAAGAGTATGGGATTGTTTCTTGCATGATTGCTATGAATTTTGCTTCCCTGACACAACTTTTGCTGTGGAACACCTTCTATGTCTTCTATGTCTTCTATGATTCCTATTGTTTGTTGACAGGATAACATACTTTGTTGAAAATATTTCTTAACAGCTGGAGGTATGAGCTGTGTGGAACTTGGGTATTTAAATGGTGACAAAGATAGATAGGTTCAGATTTGGCAACATCTGAGTCTTGGCAGGAGATATAGTTAAATTATGTCTGAGCATGACTGGGATCCAGAAATAATTTTTTTTTTTAGGTTTGTTTTTTGTTTTTTTCCTGAATCTCCCTAAGGGCTTTATCAATTTGTCTGTTCTGAGAATGTCTTACACACTGACAAGTCTGGTCTCCTCACAAATTGTGTGCTACCTGCTGTGTTCTCCTACAGGACATCCAGAGGACTAGCCATTCTTTCCATCGTAGGTAGAATTTACTTTTTAAAATAAAATAGGTAACCAGTACTGAGAGCAGAGACAAGAATAGATGATCTCCCATGACTAACAAGAAATGACACAGTTGCTTCCTCTTGTGTCCTTCAAGAGAGATTGAAAGTTTTCCTCCTTAAATTGCCATACAACCTCAAAAGTTCCTGGAGTATGGACTGTTCAAATTAGTATGGATTTGGATCCCTCCTTGGGCAGGGGAAGAGCTTAAATTCTGCCACCCACTCCCTGGGTGAATGATCCAACCTTTCATGTACAGTGGTGATCCTGCTTAAGAGAAGACAGAGCCCTTCTTGCTTTGAATACCTATTTTCAGAAGGAATTTCAGGGCTCAGGATACCAAGTGTGGGAGCTTCCTTCACACCCAGCAGAAGGTCCTGACATCCCAGAAAGGTTTAAGATTTCTCCTTGCACATTCCTGTTTGGTGTCTTGACTCGGTGACTTAAGATGGGCTCTCTGCCTTGAGTACTGGTTGCTCTGGTGCCTCCTGAGACGTCTAACTGTCCTTATTCCTTAAGTAGTAACTGTGGGCACCAAATCAGAGTTTGGAATCCAGTCTGGAGTGGGTTCCTGCCCTCGAGATCTTTATTGGATTTTGGCTTTGCTCACGCATTTTCTTAGGAAATTTAGAAATACAAATCTAAGAAATTATGAGAAAATAGTGAGAACTCGCTGCATATGGAATTATTAAAAGTCTCAGGCAACATCTCTGCTATCTGGAAAGAGGAAGATAGCGTCAACCCTCAAAAAGGTGAGGAACTTTGTGGGGAGCTTCTAGACAGATGGATAAAAGAGACTTGAATATGTGTTCCCTCCTGGGAGCCACTCTCACAGACCTACACGCAAACACCTCAGGGTCTTCTCTGGAGAGAGGAGACAAGCTGAGAGAGTTGGGGTGGTTCAGCCTGGAGAAGGCCCCGGGGTGAGCTTATTGCAGGCTTTAGATGCCTAGATGGGGCTTATAAGAAAGATGGGGGGAGACTTTTCAGCAGGGCCTGTTGCAATAGGACAAGGAGTAATGGTTTTAACCTGAAAGAGGAAAGATTTTAGACTAGATATAAGGAAGAATTTTTTCACAATGAGGGTGGTGAAACCCTGGAACAGGTTTCCCAGAGAGGTGGTAGATGCCCCATCCCTGGACACCTTCAAGGTCAGGTTGGACAGGGCTCTGAGGAGTCTGATCTAGTAGAGGATGACCCTGCTCATTGCAGGGGAGTTGGGCTAGATGACCTTTAAAGGTCCATTCCAACCCAAACCCTTCTATGATTCCTGTCTTTCCATCTATTCTTCAGCTAGCCTGTTGGGGACATTTGGTGTGATTTAGGGCAGAGACGGTGGCTGGTAAAATATGAGCTGCATTTAATCTACTTCCCTTTCCAAAATTCTGCTGATGTGGGGCCATTTGTCACAGAATCCTCTCTCTGAGAAGAATAAAGAGAAAAATAGCCCCCTCCAAGGCTATTTTAAATCTAGGCATGCTCATGCAATTAGAATACCTGCCAAGAGGAGACTATACTTCGTTTCACTTGGAGGATATACAGGAGGGCTGGCTTGAGCTAAATACTTTCTGAGCAGATACTGGAGCTGTTGTCACCATTGGAGGTGGGAAGACCTTAGAAATGTTCATGTTTCTCTGAGGTGATGCAAAGTGAAAGTCCTAAGAGAACTCCAAAATTTAAGGAATGGTGGTGAGGCACTGGAAGAGGTTGCCCAGAGAAGCTGTGGCTGCCCCATCCTGGAAGACCAGGCTGAATGGGGCTTGGAGCAAACTGGTCTGGTGGAAGGTGTCCCTGCCCATGGCAGGGGCTTGGAACTGGATGATCTTTAAGGTCCCTTCCAACTCTAACCATTCTATGAATGTTAATCCCAGAGGATTAGCCCCAAACCAGGTCAGGTAATTGCTGGAACCTGCCTGGTAAAATGGCTGCAGTTTCATCCTGATCTAGTAATTGCCTTTTTTTTTTTGATGCAGATTTGTGGCAATGGCTGTATTTCACCTCCAATAGTTGTGCCTGTGCTGTGTGCAATCAGTCCTCTGAAGTCCTTACAGGACACAGATGGGGACACAGCAGCTCAGAGAACTCGATGAGAATCAAGCAATTAAAAGATCTGGTAAGTCCTGCAGGTGCGCTTCGTTACCATGTGGCTTTATGACCTTTTAAAATGCTGAAGGGTTAAAAAAATACACAAGAAATACGTAACCGAGGAGTCGGGAGGGGGAGAAAAAGTGCTTTATTTATTTTTTCCCCCAACTGCATGGGTTGCCCTGCGGAAGGACAGGTACCGGGACTCGAACCCCCGATTCCCGCCGCGACCGCCAGGTGGCGCCAAGCGCTGCCGGGCCCCGCCGAGCGGTATCGGGGGGGCGAGGCCTGGCTATGAATAAATTTTGGATAAAATATTACCATAACTTTGTTGGTTGATGGCCGGCTGAACATGAGCCAGCAGTGTGTGTTTTTCCCCCCACTCCATGGGTTGCCCTGTGGAAGGACAGGTACCGGGACTCGAACCCCGATCCCCGCCGCGACCGCCAGGTGGCGCCAAGCGCTGCCGGGCCCCGCCGAGCGGTATCGGAGGGTCGAGGCCTGGCTATGAATAAATTTTGGATAAAATATTACCATAACTTTGTTGGTTGATGGCCGGCTGAACATGAGCCAGCAGTGTGCCCAGGTGGCCAAGAAGGCCAACGGCATCCTGGTCTGTATCAGGAACAGTGTGGCCAGCAGGAGTAGGGAAGGGATTGTCCCCCTGTACTGGGCACTGGTGAGGCCTCACCTCGAGTGCTGTGTCCAGTTTTGGGCCCCTCACTACAAGAAAGACATTGAGGGGTTGGAGCGGGTCCAGAGAAGGGCAACGGAGCTGGTGAGGGGTCTGGAGCACAAGTCTTGTGAGGAGAGGCTGAGGGAGATGGGGTTGTTTAGTCTGAAGAAGAGGAGGCTGAGGGGAGACCTTATTGCTCTCTACAACTCCCTGAAAGGAGGGTGTAGCCAGGGGGGGTCGGTCTCTTCTCCCAAGTCACAGGCCATGGGACAAGAGGAAATGGCCTCAAGTTGTGCCAGGGGAGGTTTAGAATGGATATTAGGAGAAATTTCTTCACTGAAAGGGTTATTAAGCCTTGGAACAGGCTGCCCAGGGAAATGGTGGAGTCACCATCCCTGGAGGGATTTAAAAGCCGGGCAGACGTGGTGCTGAGGGACATGGTTTAGTGATGGGTTGGTCAGTGTTGGGTTAATGGTTGGACTCGATGATCTTAAAGGTCCCTTCCAACATGGATGATTCTATGATAAAAATTTGAACCAGAGTAACATTCCCCATGTACGCATGTGCTTAAGCAGAAAATATATTGAAACTGTTGTAGGTGTCTTTAAAAAAAAGGTAAAGGGAGCTCCTGGTCATTCCGATGGGAGATGGTGAGCTCCTGGTTTTGCTTTGCTTGCGTGCACGGCTTTGCTTTCCCTATTAATCTGTCTTTATGTCAGCTCACAAGTTTTCTTACTTTCAACCTTCTGATTCTCGCCCCCCTACCCTATCTTTCCTTTATCTTCACCCCCCCCCGAGATGCAAGACTGCCCTTGTTCTGCATGTGGCAACGTGAGCAGAGACCCCTGGCTCCATACTCCAGCCGAACTGGGGGGTGCTCGAACACTTCTCTTCCCCCCCTCCCCCAAAAGATGAGTCTCTTCACTGAATACGAATGTCTGTCCTCAGTCTCTGGTTTCTGCTGGCCTGCTTGAGGATGGAATGGGTGTACGGCTGGGTGAATGGGTCTGAGAGGTCTCTCATGTTGATGAGATGTTTCCTGGAGAGGGAAATTCCTGGCCAATGTTGGACGCCTCACAGATAAAACTACCCAGCTAGTTAATCCAGCTAAAACTATTTAGCTAGAGAGACTAATTTTGATGGATCGAAATCAGACAAGATTATAAGCAGCCCTTAAGAGGTAGATGCAGAATCATCAGCCAGCCTTCCCAAAGAGGTCTCATTTAGAAATGAATGCAAATGTGCGGATGGAAGTGAGTCCAGGTAGTGTGTGTGCTCATTCATGGTTAGTTACAGAGCCAAGACTGCTCCAGATTTATCTGGTAGCCTCAGGTAGGTGTCACACTGATGTTCCTTCCGAGCAGCCTGTCTGGTTTAGCCTTCTAATCTTACTGTATGTTGTGATGTATTCATCTGGGAGACATCCGCCTGATTTACATTTTTAGATATTGAAATAGCACGTTGGATCTCACCCACTGCAAGTTTTTGGCTCTGTAGGTGCGCTCGTTACACACTGGAAGGTTTGGGTTGAATCTGCTACTCTGCCATTTCTGTCCTTTTTATATTACTGAAAAGATTGAAAAGAAACAAGGTGGGTCTGAGCTGTGCTCCAAAGCTCTTCCAACCTGGACAAATAACACAGAAATGGAGTAGCAGAGGAAAAAATGGAATGAGCAGTGGGATTCAGCATAAGCCAGTATGGACAAAGTCTCAGTCATCTTCTCTCCTTGAAACGCTGTGACTGATGGGTGTCTGGCTCTCTGCTGCCTCCTGCACTGCTGGCAACAGCTTCAAAATGTCAAAAAAGCTGCAGCAGGTTCAGTCCATCCATTTCAGTCCATCCGTTTTGTGATTTTAACTTCCTCCTTTGTTTGTGAAGAGCTTTTCCTTCAATGGGCAGCTTCCCTGGGTGTGCTGGCACCGGCTCAGCAGCCGTCGCGTGGGAGGACTCGAGCATCCTTGCTTTCTCTAACATGCAAAATGCTTTGGATGTCCTCCTTCCCTCCCTCTGAGAAGGTGAGGGCTTTGGAAAGGTGGGGATATCTCTTCGTTTCGGGGCGTTCACGGATGGGAGCCAAGCTCTGCTCAGTGGCCTCCCCACTCAGGAGCATGACACATTTCTGCCAAGCAGCTTTCGTGGTTTAGAGAATGAATCAAAGGATTTCCCCTGCAGCTCCTGGCATTTTTTTATTTATTTTTTTTTTATAAGAAGTTGCAACACGTCCTGGCAGCCAAAATGCTACTGTTCCCCTGGGTTCTGCTCCAGCAGAATGAAAACTGCCCCCGGCAGAAGCTGAGTCCCTGGCAGCCAAAGTGCTACTGTTCCCCTGGGTTCTGCTCCAGCAGAATGAAAACTGCCCCCGGCAGAAGCTGAGTCCCTGGATGTATTGCACGGGGCAGACCGAAGCTGGGAGAGGTTTGGGGAACTTTCTAAACAAGAAACACGGAGTAACTGAGGCAGAAGTAAAAAACAGGAAGAAATAATTTGGTTTGCTTGAAGTCCTAGTGAAGGGTGTTCCAAAACTGAGGATTAAATACTAAAATCAGTCTTGGATGTGAACTATTTTCAGGTTTCCATCCCTACCTGAAGCTACTTGTCCACGTTAGTATTTCTAACCTGCTTGTTACTATGAGATTTCTATTTTTAGCAGATAAAATCCAGTTTTGTGCTTAGTTTAACTGAATTTCAACCGTGTACGCTGGCTTTTGATGTTTCTTTACTCCTAGGAGCACTGGAGAGGGAGCTGGATGGTGGAGTAATAAGATTACCTTGGTGAGATGGTTAGGATGAGCTCCTTCCCAGCTAACTCAGCGTGGAGTCTCATCTGCTCCCTTGCAAAAGAGACGAAAACAAGTAGTAATTAAATCAGACCGAAAGAAATCTAGCCATCTGCCCTGTGTCATGGTGACCAGAAGTTAGAAGATAAGCAAATTTACAAACCTAGTCTCAGTGTGGTTGCTTGTTTTGGTCTTTATATATATTTCCCGGGAACTCTGATGGCCTGACTATAGCAGATAGCTTTCTGATAAATGCTAACGAAGTTAGGAGGAACAGATCTGCCTTCTTCCTAATGAAAAACATAACAGTAAAAAGCTAGGGAAAACAAGCCACAACTGGTCCACCCACTTAATGGATTTTGATTATTGCCATTTACTGGAATATTTGGCTTTGGATCAGTCAGGAGCCTTGAAGATGCATGTTTCATCTCTGTCAGGCAATTAAACCACTAATTTTTAAGGAAGCCAGTAGTAACATGACCTGATCACTGCAACAAAGTACAGATGATAGGTGGGATGGTTTTGCTTTTACAGGATGGGCTTCAACACAATCACAGGTATTAAGAAGACACATAGTAATGGGAGATTCTGCATCACTGAATGCCACAGAAATGCCAGGAAATGATCTGGTATTAGAGAGAGCTCCAGGCATTCAGAGTAAAACCTTCAGTTCCCATTTTCTATCTTCATTGCACCTCCTATCAAACACAGAACTGACTCCCCATTCATGGGAGAAGATGGAGTTCGAGTTTCTTTTCCAAATGCCCCAATCCCTGGCAGAAGCATCCCATGCTCAGCGCAATCCCTGAGGATTCTGGGTGCTGACCACACTGCTTTTCAGACTCTCCAGCCCTGGCAGAAGTGATGGATCTCTCTCTCTCTCACACTTTCTATGCGGTGATGAGAAGGAAGCTGGCAATTTGGCAAGGGCTTCTAAATGTCCTACTGGCTCGACTGGCCAGAATGGAGACCGGATCTGAGAGAAGCTCTAAAATATCAAGCTTTTGCTGAGATTTCCTTGGAGGTTAACTAGGAAAAGGCATTAACCTTAACAGAACTGAGGAAACATAGCATGGCACAAGCAATGGGGGAAAACTGAGCCAGCAATGTGCTCTTGCAGCCCAGAAGGACAACTGCAGCCTTGGCTGCACCAAAAGAAGCGTGGCCAGCAGGACAAGGAAGGTGATTCTGCCCCTCTGCTCTGGTGAGACCCCACCTGCAGTACTGTGTCCAACTCTGGAGTCCTCAACACAGGAAGGACATGGACCTGCTGGAACAGGTTCAGAGGAGGCCACGAAGACGGTCAGAGGACTGGAGCCCCTCTGCTGTGAGGACAGGCTGAGAGAGCTGGGGTTGTTCAGTCTGGAGAAGAGAAGGGGCTGGGGAGACCTTCTCTTCTACAGGTGCTAGAGGAGAGATGGGGAGAGGCTCTTTATCAGGCAGTGAAGTGATAGAACAAAGGGTTTTAAACTGAAAGAGGTGAGATTTACAGTGAAGTGACAGAACAAGGGGTTTTAAACTGAAAGAGGTGAGATTTAGATCAGATATGAGGAAGAAATTCTTTGCTGTGAGGGTGGTGAGACCCTGGAAGAGGTTGCCCAGAGAAGCTGTGGCTGCCCCATCCCTGGAGGGGTTCAAGGCCAGGCTGGATGGGGCTTGGAGCAACCTGGTCTGGTGGGAGGGGGTTGGAACTGGATGATCTTTAAGGTCCCTTCCAACCCAAACCATTCTGTGATTCTATGACAACATCTCCTGCTGTAATAGTGTACCACTGCCAGGAGAAAGGGAAAATAGAGCATATAGTATCCAGACCTAAAGCTGGCTGCAACGTAATGTCACACAGACTTTCTGCTCTTGAGAGAGGCTAAGGGTTGGCAGCTCTGTGTCACTTAATCTTGGCTCAGTTTGTTGTTATTAATGGTATTGATATTCCTGCTGTAATAGCATACCACTGCCAGGAGAAAGGGAAAAATAGAGCATATAGTATTCAGACCTAAAGCTGGCTGCAATGTAATGTCACACAGATTTTCTGCTCTGGAGAGAGGCTGAGGGTTGGCAGCTCTGTCACCTAATCTCGACTCAGTTTGTTGTTATTAATGGTATTGATATAATCTTGGAACACATGAGTATTTTTACCTCCATAAGCATACCCTGCATTTTGAAAAACAAAAGGTTTTGAGGAGCGTGCTTAGATCGAACTTGTATTGATTATGGAAAGGTTTCTATTAAAGCTAATGTGTAAGTGGGGTAGAACTGGTCCTGCCTGAGAGACCTGTTTATGAGAGATTTATTAGTTGGCATAATGGAAGTAAGAAAATCTTGGAACACATGAGTATTTTTACCTCCATAAGCATACCCTGCATTTTGAAAAACAAAAGGTTTTGAGGAGCGTGCTTAGATCGAACTTGTATTGATTATGGAAAGGTTTCTATTAAAGCTAATGTGTGAGTGGGGTAGAACTGGTCCTGCCTGAGAGACCTGTTTATGAGAGATTTATTAGTTGGCATAATGGAAGTAAGAAAGAGTCTTTTCTTCCAGCCACACTAATCAATTGTGTCACTAATTGCGTAAAAGGTGATCGTCTCGCCGCACCTCAGTGTCTTGGACTGGAATGTGTTTACAGACACCTGGGACTGTTTTGGCAAGGGCTGTGAGGTTGGGTAGTTCTGACACCTGCCTTTTTGATAAAGTAGCAGTACAGTTGTCCCAGAAGATGGCGATGAAATATTTGTGATGACAATGAGAAATTAAGGATGTTACAAGAGAGATATCGAGGTGCTGGAGCGAGTGCAGAGGAAGGCAACAAAGCTGATGAAGGTCCTGGAAGGCAAATCATATGAAGAGTGGCTGAAGGAGCTGGGACTGTTTAGTATGAGGAAGAGGAGGCTGAGGGGAGACCTCATCACTCTCTACAGCTACTTGAAAGGACACTGTAGAGAGGTTGGTGCTGGTCTCTTCTCACAGGTAATTAACAATAGAACGAGAGGGAACGGCTTCAAGCTCCAACAGGGTAGGTTTAGACTGAACATTAGGAAGGAATTTTTCACTGAAAGAGTGATAGGGCATTGGAACAGGCTGCCCAGGGAGGTGGTTGAGTCACCATCCCTGGCTGTGTTTAAGGGACATTTAGATGGGGTACTGAGGGATATGGTGTAGGGGAGGACTTTGTAGAGTAGGGTAGATGGTTGGACTCGATGATCCCAAGGGTCTCTTCCAACCTGAATGATTCTATGATTCTATGATTCTATGAAATACAGGAAGGACACAAATGGGAGTAAATTAATGTTTAACCAGTGGCGCGAGGCACACCAAAGGTATTGTGGACTGTCCATCAATAGGTGAATAGAGTAGAGGATTCTACTCTAGTAGAAACCCCCCCTCTAGTAGAGGAGGGGTTTTTTGGATGCATGCTCACATTCGTGTTTTAAAAGCCATGGGATCAGTTTGCTGACAAACCTCTGCTTCCTTAGTAGGAGAGGAGCTTACACACAGGCCCACAGCTGGTTCCAGAGTCTCAGCAGAGCAAGTGACATCACTGCAGGTGACATTCCTGCAGGTGACATCGCTGCAGGCCCTTTCTCAGCAGCTGCAATAAAGTCCCTTAGCAGGCAGGGGACTGAGAGAAAGGAGCAGAAGGCAGATTTCCTACCACCACCCCTGTTGTTCCCTGGAAGTATCTTTGCCTGCAATCCTTACAAAAATATTGTGAGTGCCAGCTTCGGGCAGAGGCTAAACTTGTAGCTATAATTAATTTGGAGCCCTCTGCCAAATTACTGCGTATGGAGGATCCAGGTAGGTCAGCCCTGAGCTGTAGGCACTCCTATTTCCAGGTGGCAACAAGTTCCTGCCAAAAAGAAGAGGGTAGAAAGCTCCTGCCATTGCCCTGGGGCAGGCACAGGGCTTCTCTTCAACCAGCATGGCTAAATTCCTGATTCAGGAGAACAGAAAACAACCTTTAAAAAACGCTTTTACTACTTTCCTTCACCCTTTGGCAGTGCCGAGCATCGTTACTGCAACAAACTTCACAACCTGACATTAATTTTCCTGGTGATCCCTAAATGATTGTTGGTTATCCCTTTCCTCCTGATAACTGCTGCCCTGCTCTCAGCCTGCTTCTTGGCTACAGCTTAAAAACACGAGGACTGGGGAAAACAGGGGATGGGAGGAAAAGAAATCATAGCATTGAGCAGCAGAACAGACCGTTACCCACGTTTTCCAACACCTAAAAAATATGGTGTGAGTGTGCGTATGTTAAAATTTCTGATGGACCGTGAAAACTCTGTGAGGTTTACTAGAATTTGTATGATATCCTTACGGGGCTGGGTAAATAATAAACATCTGATTTCATCAGTCTGTGGGTTATGTGAGGTCAATATGGCACAAGGGGGAAAAGTTCGCCTCAAGACTTTTAAAGATCTATCTTTAAAACCTATTTAATGATAAAAAATAGAGGTTTTTTTTTCTCTGCTAGGATGTATATAATTTGTGGTAACTGCTTAAAGAGTAAAATACCTCTGTGACCACCCAGAAAAACACACGCATCCAGTTTGGAAGGGGAATTGTTTTGGGGTGTTTGTGTAAGTCAGGAGGCAAATAGAGCACCCTGTCTGTGTTTTAAAGTCTGGTGGGAGAAGAGTAAACAGTCTCTAAATTACATTACACAGGCTGAGTCCCTGTGATCCTGTTGTGGATGTGATGGTGCTTACATTCCAAGGAGTAGGGGGTAGTCTAAGGAACACCATTTCCCAGAGATGGAGTGAGGAACACTGGGCTCAGTGTGAAACAGTTATTCAGGGTTTAAAAGACTGGAATCCTGGAAGCTGGCACAGGTAGGGAAGGGCACGACTGAGAAAACAGAACACCAGTGGAGAGGGCCCTGTCTCAGCTCAGACAGTGTGTGTCCATGAAGAGTTCCATGTCCCTCAACCCATGCCTCATCTGAAGCCAAGAGTGAAGGAAAGGGGTAGAAGCACCTCTCCAATTGATAACGTGGCTGCATAGAGGGATTTTTCTTTGCTGTTTGGGTTGATGCAGCTTGCTCTACAGCATTGCCTTGGTTGGCAAAGCTCAGTGATGCAGCTTGCTGTAGAGCATTGTGTTGCTTGGCAAAGCTCACTGATACGAACAAGATGAACAGGAGCAGTTCATTTGATTCTTACCCTGCTCCCTGGCAAGATCAACTGTGTCTAACCATCCCTGACTGATGTTTCTCTACTTTTCTTTTAATGTTTAAGGACTATTCACTCTTCTCAGGCTATCTACTCCACTGGTCTACTGTCCTTCTTGGAAGAAAGCAGTGCTACAAAACAGACAGGTAAGTAGATCATACATCCAGCAAAACACAGTTAATGTCAGCATTAGTGAGGTGGTGGGACAGAATGTCATAGATTCATATAATAGTTTGTGTTGGAATGGACGTTAAACATCATCCATTCCATCCCCCTGCCCTGGGCAGGGACACCTCCCACCAGACCAGGTTGCTCCAAGCCCCATCCAGCCTGGCCTTGAACCCCTCCAGGGATGGGGCAGCCACAGCTTCTCTGGGCAACCTCTTCCAGTGTCTCACCACCCTCACAGGAAGGAATTTCTCCCTCAGATCTGATCTAAATCTTCTCTCTTCCAGTTTAAAACCATTACCCCTTGTTCTACAGTCTCTGATAGTCACCCACACCCCACACTTACCTTATGGTGGTTTTCAAGCCATTTTAGCCTTTCCATGTATCAGTTTCTCTCTCTGTAAAACCAGAATAGCAACTCCTCTTTCTTTGTATTTAATGACTGTAAAATGTTTGGAGGGCCTGAAACATGAACAAAAACAAAAATCAAGGCCAAAATTAAACCACACAAATTTATTGAAGTGCTGACTTTCCTAATCCATAACAGTGAAAATGCTTAAATCTTTAGATCTCTTTCTGTCACGCTGACAGAGTACGGGTGTTTTTTGGAGTCCCCTGCTCATTTCAAGTAGAGGGCTCCCTCTGAACGGTTTTCCTCCACTCCCAGCCTGCAATGACAGGAGAAATTTAGAAACCCAAAGCAATTTGCTGCCCTGATGCTGGGCCAAGGCTGGTGTCAGCATGCTGGCTGGCTTTGGATAGCTGGAAGAGGTTCTTTCTTCGTGCCAATTTTTGGGAGGCAGAGCTGACAATGCACATTTAGGGTCCAGGCTGCTGCAGCCAGTACCCGGGCGAGTTACCCTGAAATGAGAACATTTTCTGGCAGCAGCAGGAGTCACTGCAGCAATTTGGGATGCTGTCATCGACAGGATTTGCTGGAGCTGCTGGCAGAGATGAGGAGCAGTGCCAGCTTTCTCCTTGGGTGAATGACTCCTTGTAACTTTGGGAGGGTAACGAGTCAGGCAGAGTGAGAGCCAGGAGGCTGTCCTGCAAGCCATATGGCATCAGCACCGGCCCCTTTCTGCAGGTTTCTCAGCCTGCAGAGACCCTAATGGCATCGTAAAAAGCAGCAGCGAGCACCACGCAGGAACAGAGTGGATGAAAAAAATCCTTGCTGCAATGCAGGATATTGCTCCTCAAGCAAAAACAGATGCAAAAGCCAAGAGCTGCATGTGTCTTCGAGCAAGGATTTTCATGCCATGTGGTGCTAAGGAGCACACGTCCTCTTCTTAAAACCTAACCCAGCCCGGGAAAATCTGTCTCAGCTAAACTGATTCTGGAGGTTTTAAAAAACGGAAGTCTGTACTTTTTGTTCTCTCTCTCTCTCTCTTTTTTTTTTTTTTTTTTTTTTTTTTTTTTTTAAAAAAAAAAAAAAAAAAAAAAAAAAAAAAAAAAAAAAAAAAAAAAAAAAGTTCTAGGAAAAATATTAAACCC
>NW_015090759.1:50037-77850 GCF_001431845.1 Calidris pugnax
TCTCTCTCTCTCTCTCTTTTTTTTTTTTTTTTTTTTTTTTTTTTTTTACCAGAAAGAGAAAAGAGAGTGAGAAATTAAGGAGACCAGTTTAGTGTTATTGCCGGTACAAATTACCAAAAAAATCTTTACGGTTTCTAGGTGACATTAAACATGAAAATGACTTCCTACACTTTCTGCTATGTGATCCTGGGCTGATGAAGCTTGAAACCTGTATGCAAAACCAAATCTTGACTTGTTGCTGTGTCTTCCTTTTATGGAGAACACTGGTATTTTGAATGGACAAGAGGAGAGACCTGAACAGGTTTAAATGTTTGACTTTGCAAGAATGAATCATGTCAGATGTAGAAGCTGCTTCAAAAAGGTGGTGCTTGGAATAACTATTTTTTTAACTCCACTGTATAGGTGAGCCAACGTTTCCTCTTCAAAGGGGAAGAAAAGGATTAATCAGTTTTAAGACTCGACAACGTATGAGCATCATTGTACCATTGAGCTTACTCCAGGCAAGAAATGTCACCCATCTCTTAGCATTATTGCTGAAGGACACGCTTGTTTGAAAGACCTACAGGTGTTGGTGAACTTTCACAGCCCTTGGTAAATAGTCAATTGTGCTTGTTTTAAAATGTTTGGACCATGCTGCTGTTCTTTTTCATTTTGCTTCCTTCACATTCCAGTCATTTCATCTGGTTAAGCCTGTATTTGCAGGTTATGGATGTCATGACTTAACTCTCTTCTGATAAACTTTGATAGATTTTGTCAGTCCCAAATTCAGGAACTCATTCCTCTTTAGGGAAGCGCTAAAGCATAAGCTTAACTTAAAATTCGATTTGAAATCAGTAGAAATTGAGCATATTTCTGTGCAGTTATTTATTAACAATGTAATTTGAAGCATTTCCTTGCTCAAGATGTTTTCATATTGTGCATTTTCTAGACCCTGAGAATGTAATTTTTTTTTCCTAATCCCACTTTTGCAGAGAGCATCCTCACCTCAGCCTTGTCCAGCCACCCATGCCCATTTAGTGGTCCTCTGCTGAGGTGGTCAGAGAGCCCTGTGAGGTCCAGGCAACACAGAATTTGGACTTTTCCATGTGCTAATTCGCGTTGTGCAGCAGCTTTTCTGGAGCTCCTGTAAATCAGATCACAGGTATCCTGCTCTCAGCTGCCTGTTTCAGTCTCTCCTTTAAGAACCCTGTCACTCTCTCTGAGCTGTAGGCAGCAAAACCACACTTGCAAATTATAGTTCCTTTTCCAAAACAGTGTGTGCCCACACCTAGCTAGGGGTTTCATCACCATTAGATCTCATTTTGATAGCTAGGCTTCCTGTTTTTCAAGCTCAAAAGAGCATTGCCTTAGCCATAGTAGTATTTGCCTTCTGTCTTCATGGCTTGGCTTGTTTTGTAAACTGGACCAGTAGTGGTCACATCAGCTCTACAGACATAAGTGAAGTTCTATTTCCATTGCCATTGTAATCAGAAAATACATATCCTTGTGTCCTCAACGTACCACTA
The DNA here is from genome assembly GCF_001431845.1 of Calidris pugnax. Classification (NCBI taxonomy): domain Eukaryota; kingdom Metazoa; phylum Chordata; class Aves; order Charadriiformes; family Scolopacidae; genus Calidris; species Calidris pugnax. The sequence continues at coordinate 51,543 of NW_015090759.1, forward strand.
CTCAGTTCTATTAATCTCCCACATCATTTTCAAAATCATTGATTTCAAGGCTCCAAGTAGCCTTATGTGTGACTGTAATCCAAAGTCTTTGCTTCTAGATACATGATCTTGATTTGGGCTGCATTAAGTCTATTAAATGTGGACACCGAAGTTTAATTAAATTAGGAAAATGTCAGTTATCTTATTGCTTGGATTTTCCATGTAATTAATAGTTGTCCTTTGTCTGAAATCTTGTAGGTAGAATTACAGTTTTACAGGGAAGTATTTTGCTCCCTGCTGTTTGGCTTGATGAAGGTACCGTGTCTCATCAGTTTCATTTGTTTAAGATAACTAGAAGATTTTAAGGCAAAACATGAGTAACTTTGAGGCTGCTAAAAACACCATCAGCAATTTACTGGTATTATATTAATGGAAATTGGCATAATTTTTTCTGCTTCATCAGTTCCAGAACTTGACTAACTAACCCGAAAAATTCTTTTGCATACAAAACAAACTTCTTAGCTTCATTTACTCTTTTTTTCCCCTGGCTTTTTTATTTTCTTCCCTGTGATTATCCTGAGAACATTTTGAAAGCATACCTTATAAATATGAAAAAGGATTGTTTGCATAATCTAGTATCAGTTCTGAATTTAATGCAAATTCAGATCAAAAAGAAGCAGTGCTAAAAGTGCGGCAAACTTCTATTGTAAATATTTTGGTCCAAAATTTAACTATTTTTTCAATGCATAAATTTATGATGAAAATGCATCTCTGTTTGCAAGAATCTCAGTATCTCATACCCTGATCAAAAGTAATGTTAACTAGAAAGGTGATGCCTTTTCAAGTACAAGAGAGGAAATAAATGTTATACAGCTTAACTGTAACTGAAAAGTAAAAAAAAAAAAAAATGGGATAAGATGCAGAGAAAGGATATTACAAGGACCAAAGAACTGAATGAACTGAGATTCTGTGGTTTAGTTTTCAGATTTTAATCAGCAGTGACTTGATTACGGTATGTTAAGTGCCCTTACATGTAGTAACTGGCTTGTTTATCTAACAAAAAGAGAAGCAATAGAGAACAGCAGGGTTGTCCAGAGGAGATAAAAACCAAAAATAAGGGATACTTTCCTCTTCCAGGAAGATTGGTTGGCAGCTGCACCAAACTGTTGAGGGAGCTTGAAGCATCCTCATCCTTCTGTATGGAAGATATACACCAAACACGAGCGATTGGTCTTAGGGCAGCAGCGACTGGGTAAAATTCAATGGACTACAGAAAAAAGGTAAATAATTGTTTTCTACCTATGAGTTAGAGACCCCATGTTGCAAGAAAATAATTAAGAGATTATCCACAAAAAGGTTAGTTAAGAAATATCTAGGAAATATTGGGAAAGATTTTGCATGGCTTAAATGAGGCTGGTAGTAGGAGAAATTTTGACCTTTTCAGTTCCAACTATTTTCTTCTTTCACACTGAGCTGTAACAAACGTGTTGATGGAAGTATTTAGGTATAAGATTGCTACATGATGTAGATCTTTATTATAAAAGCAGTTGAGGACATATTTTACATCAGATAAGGAGTCATGAGAATGAAATATTTTACTGTCATTTCTTGTTTCTTTATAGTCCATGACTACAATTGAAATATTTCAGAGGATGAATAGTCACAGAAAATGCCAAGGCCACTCAACAAAAGCATTACCTGAGAGAAAAGACATTGGTAAAGGTCTTCCTTCAAAAATATACCCTAACCATCTACCTAGTTTGGAGCAAAGAAGTTTCAAACACCATAGAAAAGGTTTTTTTCTTTTTTTTTTTTTTTTTTTTTTTTTGTTTGCTTCTCTTCTTCAAAGCCAAGCAAATCATTATTGTTACTTGGGTATTTCTGGCATTCAAAAAAATGGTCCATTAAGTAGAAAAGTGACAGATAAGCTTTCAAAAGAAAAATACCACCTGCCCTTAGTAAGTATTTCTAGAACACCTTGTAATTTTACTATCCTGAATAAATATCACCTGACATGGAGAAAAAGTGACCTTGTCTCAAAAGCCCCTGTCAGGAGATGAGGTAATAAAAGAAAGCCCACAGGTATAATTTCTGGGTCTGCCATGGCAAGGGGGAAGTGTCTACAGAAGCAGTGGTGTGCCTGGGGTAGACTTCTCCATCCGAGCTAGAGATGCCAGCCTGCCACTGAAGTCTTGGAAGAAGAAGAACACCAGTCCCTTGCAGATAGGGTGCTGAGAATGTCTAAGGCTGAACAAGACATGGTCCATCCAGTAAGATTATAGACATTTCACTGTATCCCTTTAAGCCCCATTTCCCCCCAGTTTAACATATGTTTAACGCTCTCTTTCTCCTCCTTTACATCTGTTGAGCCTGTGGGCAGCTGGTTACGTCTCTGCACGGCACCGTACGTAGGGGACCCTGCACTTCACTCAAGTCTTCCAAGAGAAATACTAAGACCTCAGTGAAGTAGAAGAATGTTTCTAAACCAGAAAAAAAAATAAATACTGGAATGCCGTTAACTTCCACAAAAGTCAGCTCAAACCATTACACATAGCACAGAGCGAGACCTAGAAAAGACTGCATTGTGTCAAGACACATGAAATAGCCCAGAATAATGTCATATTGGTGCTTTTTATTTGCCAAAAATATCTGCTTTCAAATGCCGACCCTTTTTTTTTTTAATAGAAATTACAACATGAAAATCTTAACAGCATCCTCTGTAAAAATATATATATATTTAAAAATTAGATCATAGATTTGTAGGATGGTTAGAGTTGGAAGAGACCTTAAAGATAATAGAGTTCCAGCCCCCCTGCCATCATATTTTAGCTGAGGGGTTTATGATGGGAGTTGAAATCACTTATGTAATGTCTGGAAACTGTGATAAATAACACATCACAAATAAGTTGTTCAACTGTGATGGTTCCAAAATCTTCAATACATTAAGATGTGTTTGCTCCACCGAGTCCATCACTCTCTTTGGCAAAGGTAACAAGATTTTTGCATTTTAGACCATTTTAGAAAATTACTGTTCAATCTTCCATTTCTACATGCAGTCCCCATTGCTCCTTGAATTGCAGGAGATACATTTCTTGGTCGTCTGATGATTTTTCAGATACCTCTTTCTCATATAGCCTGGGTAAAATTCCATCTTTGTCAGGACTATTGCACTTGAATGCTCTTTCACACACCTGATTTTCAGCGGTGAACAAGGTAGGGATATACAGCCTTCCAGTGTGAGGATCCCAATCTACTAATATGGTCTGTCCATCCTCTTTCTCCATCAGGCCCTGTGCTAGTTGTTCCAGCTGAGGGTAGGATGTTTGCCCAGACTTTTCAGTATCCAAGTCCACCAAGTTGATATGGGTCTCACCTGGCAGTTCATCTCCTGCATCAGCCACCTTCAAATTAAGTTCCTCTATTTTCTGTCCCAAACAAGAGTCTGTTGCCCTCACCTCTAGTTGAGGGCAATATGGCTGTCCTGTTTTTGTGTTAATCAAGTCCTCCAAAGCAAACTGTGGCTCACCTAGTAGTCCCCTGGAGGCAGAGGTCTTCTCTTTCAAACTGAGGTCTTCTAGTTTCTGACCAGGACTGAAGTCTTCAGCCCTTACATCAAGTTCATACTCTACAGCCCCTGCATTTTTCTGTCTCAAAGTATTTTTTGTTCCAGTCTGGCCATAAGATGGCCAGTTCCCAGTTTGGTCTCCTTCTGCTAAAATAGCCTCTTTGCATAAAATCTCTTTGTGTGAAATATCACGCAAGTGTTTTGTTTCCAGCAATTCTTTTGAAGGCACATCCTTCCCTTCGGTGTCACTGTAAACAGTGTAGTAATGGGGTCTTTTCCCTTCTGGGACATGACTGGATTCCTGAGATGGCTTGTACTCATCCACGTTAAGAGTGATAAGGTTGACCACTATTTTTTCACATGGTATGAACACCTTTTCCTTGCACTTGTCAGTGTATTGCCATACCTGGAAAGCAAAAAATATTTTGAGTGAAATATAATGAAAATACCATCTGAACACCCTGCAGCAGTAGCTGCTCTACTCCTGAACCCACAGTCCCTCTGTGAAGGTTCTTCCTCTCACCTCTGTGCTGCTCTAGATTACTTCAGAAAGATCAGCATGTTGAAACCAATTGCCTTGTACCTCCCCATCCCACAGTGTCATGCAGATTGGATTAACATCAAAAGTGTTCATTTATTACTGTAATTGCATGTTTATGCTTGAGTAACTTGTTTAGAGATAACTGTGAGAAAGCTCCACTGGCCTCACGAGCTGGAACCTAATAGTGTTTCTTAGACTTCATGTGCTCTTTCTAAACATTAACTTCGCAGCTCTAAGAAACTTGCAAACGTTTTCACATAGGAAGTATATTTTGTTTGTGTAAGTGACAGAATGCATTTGTTGGTACATTTTTGGCTGTTAGGAAACGGTACAGTACTTGAAAGTATTCTTGAAATCCAGATTAAATTATCTGTATGATGCACACGTGCTAAATCCTTCACAATCCCAATTAAATGGTAGAATGTGGCAGTCCAAGAAAACATCATGGTGCTTTCTGCACTGCTTAATTGTCTTATCTACTTTTTTTTTTTCTACTTTCAATCAATTAGTAACTTTTGTTCCATGAGTGTCTACTGTGCTTCTTCCTAGATCAATTTAGGGAGCACCGAGTTCCTAACAGGACTTGCCTCAATGCACCTCAGACCTTGCTTATGGCAATGACTCTTCCTAAACCAACAGCTCTGTTCTGATCCTCATTAGCTTTGGGTATCTTTTCGGACCTGGGCTTCTTTTTAGATGCAGTTTCTAACTTGAGTTATTAACTCTGTTTTTCTTGCATTTAATAACCCTGAATGTGATGTTCTTTTCTTGATCTGAGTGGCAACTAGAGCTTTTACTTGCAACCAGCCACAGTTTCCTCCCAGGTGACTTGGAGCCCTGGAAAATGCACGGCTCCCCTGTGAGTGCCAAGGTTGGAGGTTGGAGGTTGCAGGACCTCCTGCAGCAGAGAACACTTACCAGGTTTGTTGGATGTTTCTGTTTGCTGACGTGAATATACCTGTGCACACAGTAGCACGTCATTGAAATAGAAAGGACAACAAGCATGACGGGCAGAATGTACCCAAACACCATTGTTATAATCTCATCTGTCGTTTTATCTGTTAACAAAAGAAAAGATTTCATTGTACTGAGCAACTTTTTAATGTATTCAGGTAGTCATGTGCATTCACAACATGATTTTTTTGCATATGGGATGCAAATGTTTTAGATAAGGATTTTGCAAGAAAATTTTAAAAATGACATTTGAGTTACAGGAGAAATTTGTGCTATAAATTAAGTTCTGAAAAGAAGTAACGATCCCTCCCTCAGGTTCTCCTGTTGCTAACTTCTGCCCCCTGACGCAGCTCTGCCATTCCCAGTCCCCATTCAAGGAGAAAACATATTCTCCATCCACTAAGACTCAGAGAACACGGATCCTTTTCTTCAGAGAGACAATCGTGCCTTCCAGTCAGTAGACACCAGCTATATTTTATTAAAGGCAAAATTTTTTTCATAGAATCATTCAGGTTGGAAGAGACCCTTGGGATCATCAAGTCCAACCATCTACCCTACTCTACAAAGTCCTCCCCTACACCATATCCCTCAGTACCCCATCTAAACGTCCCTTAAACACATCCAGGGAAGCACAAACACAGAGAGGGGAGAAACAACACTAGCTTTTCACTCTCAGGATGGATACATAAAAAACCCTTACAAACTCACTCAATGGTTTGTTTTTTTTTTAACAATTTGCATCTTATTTTTTAAATTTGCCAGCTTACACATACCTTACCTTACAAACTCACTCATTGGTTTGGTTTTTTTTAATAATTTGCATCTTATTTTTTTTAAATTTGCCAGCTTACACATACCTTTCAAAGTAGCAATGCAATATTCTTTAGAGAACCCACTGTACAGAAGTGGTGTGGTGACATGGATCTGCGCGCTGACGCAATAAGCTGTTCCAGGTTCTAACCAGGGCACAACCAAGGTGTTGTTGCTGATGGAGAACCACCACTGGAAGACAGAAAAAAGGAAAAAACGTTTTCCCCCCTCTAACTCCTCACTCACAGAAAGGTAAAGGTCTTCTATCCACAATGTATCACAAGCACACAAATTTTCTGGAAAGAATAATAATATGATGTGAACTGCCAGCTGCATCCTTTTTTTCACCCAATACAATTAGGTCACATCCTCTCTGAATACTTTATCTTCCACTCAATTATTCTTCTATCGCTACAGAACAATTTCATGCTTTATATGAAGCAGGACCGTGTACTATCACTGACCCACATTCTCATGCTGATGTTGCAATAGAGCTAAAGCATCACTCCAGCCCTGTCCTGATGCCTGGGCCAAAATCTTTTAAATTGGGATGTTCTGGTAAAGATAAGAGCCTTACAATAATGGGTGTTGGGTAGACCTTGGAATCTAAGGTAAAGTAATTGATCTGTGTCAAACACCTTTATTAAAAAACAAAACAAAACAAAACCCCAAAACAAGCAAACTGAACCTGAGCCAGCAAAGTGCCCTCACTCTAAAGGAAGCCAACAGCATCCTGGGCTGTGTTAACAGGAGAAGAAGGAGCAGATGGAGGGGAGGGATCATCCCCTTCCACTTCGTGCTCATCAGACCATGTCTGTGACCAGTTCTGTTCCCCCCCAGTACAGAAAAGCCTAACAATCTGGAGTGGGTGTAGTAGATGGTCACCAAGACGGTTGGGGCTGGAGCGGTTGCCCTGATTGGGAAGGGTGAGGGACTGGAGTTTGTTCCACTTGGGGAAGAAGGGATGGCTTCAGGGGGACCTAACAGCCAGCCCCAAGGATGACACAGGGAGGTCATCGAGAAGATGGAGCCAGGCTCTTCACAGTGCTGAACGGTGGGAGGATGAGAGACAGTGGACATAAGTTCAAAAAGAGAGTTCAGATAGGGAAAAAAGTGATTCTTTATATCCAAAGACGAAAGTCAAGCAGTGGAAACAGGTTGTGCAGTCTCCATCCTTGGATGTTCTCAGGATGCTAACTGGGCAAAGCCCGAGTGACCTGGTCTGAGCTCACAGCTGACCCTGCTTTGAAGAGAACTTTGGACTAGACACCTCCTGAGCTCTCTTCCGACCTGAATGATCCTAAAATTCCTACCAGGCTATTTCGATCCTTGCTGGGACAAAGTGCATTTTGGGAAGCACAGATTTAAAGGGCACAGTTCTACAGCCTTGTCAGATCTTACCCTCTTCTTTGTCTTTTTGTTGAGGACAGAGATGTTGTATTGCAGCCCGGGATACACCTGAAGCAGAGATACTGATTCCTCCTCAGGACTTCTCTTCCACTTCTCAGGAGCCGTCAGAATGATTGAAATAGACTTCTCAGTAGAAGACACATTTACCATGGGTGGGTCAATTTTAGCTGGAAACACGAAAATGTACAAAAAAACTATCAAATGCAGCAGAGACACACTAATTTGCCCATGTAGTTTCTTAAAGTGGATGATATGAAATTATTTTTTTTTTTTTTTGTGTGGAGTCTCAGTAGGACTTCAAACAATTCATTTATATTGCTAGAAAATTATTTTATCAGATAACTGAGAGGATCTTTACAGTAAGAAGGTGAACACAGACTTGGAATTTTGCCTGGGAATTCCTGTGACTTCGCAAGATAAACAACCTTGAAACTCAATTTGCTAAAACAAGCTAAATTGCCAGTATGTTCTCAGATTATCTGGCACAGATAAGAGATATCATGCTCTAGAGTACAATTACTGCTTAATTTAATAGAGACTTTTCAAAATCAGAGCTGTGGATGTGCCATAGCTTTTATTTGCCTTGAATAAAGCTTTACCATAGCATAAGACAGTATTCAGTATATAAAAGACCGTATATATAGCACATATATCCAAATTCTTTTATGATTATCTCAATTGCTTCGGCCAAAAGCATAAATGTGAGACAACTGCAAAAAAAACCCCCACCAAAATCTCATGTTAAAATTAAAATATCATATGCTGTGAAGGCACGTGCAGTCTGAGAACACAGTATTAATCACAGAATCACAGAATGATTAGAGTTGGAAGGGACCTTAAAGACCATCCAGTTCCAGCCCCCTGCCCTGGGCAGGGACACCTCCCACCAGACCAGGTTGCTCCAAGCCCCATCCAGCCTGGCCTTGAACCCCTCCAGGGATGGGGCATCCTAAGGCCATTGACCATCTGGCTGTGTGATTAGCTTTCCTTACTGTCTGTGAGAGGGTTGAACCGTGTGGTCTCCATCCAGTCAGAGCACATCCCATTCAGGAAGGCTTTCACGCTTGCGTAGTATTGGTCTTCGTAGTCGGAGGTCTCATTGGAGAGGTCACACCATGTTCTGTTGATATTCCTGCATTCTGGCTTTCTAATCCATCTGCCAACACCATATCTATATTGAAAAATAAAGAAAAAGGAGTTGTACAAAAGCTATTGCCATGTTAGTAGTCACCTGACAATATAGCACAGAAACTGATATTACAGCTGGTAAAAGAGTTTGCCTGTTTTGCAGAAATCTGCAATTTCAAGCAATTCCCAACATCAGCTGAGATAAAACACAAGATTTCCACAGGTTTTTAAAATAAAAATAAATCAGAGTAGGCCCTATCCAGAAGAGGCTGCATGGAACTAACTGAGATGTTACCGAAACCAATCCAAGACCGGAGATCTCTCAACTTCAGTCTCCACAGCTTTAGCTAAAATCTAAACATGGGATAACAGAGTCAGGATAACTATTTCTGTAGAGACAAAGCATTCTGTCAGAGTGGTCAGTGGCTCTTCCTGGTGTCTCCTGTCCACTCAACTTGGAGACAGATGATGCCTAGGGTCTCCCAAGATGAGTGGACAGGAGACTACTCTTCACTGACAGGCACTTCTTTTTCTTATTTAAACAAAAACTCCATTGGAATGAATTTCAAAAGATTTCTAGTTGCAAAAGGGGCATATACATGCCACCAACAATGCCTCAGAACTGACCAACTCTTATACGCTGGCAGAAGAAATCTAGGTTTCCTCAGAAAATTCCTGCCTAGATTTGCTCAGAAGTTCCTGCTCCTCAGATACACGTTATGAGGAAAAGAATTGCCCTTTGGCTGCTAATTAGCAAGGGCATGTGGCAGCTTCTACATGACTGCAGGACAGTATCATTCACCAGCATTTTCCACCAAGCTCAAGGTTGTGGTCTCCAGGGCAGATAGAAGCACATAGGAATATTTTTGTCTTCAGAGTGAGAGATGGCCGTAGCTGTGAATAATGACTCTTCCGTGGACCAGCTGACCCTGCAGAGTCAATGTAGCTAGTGCTTTCTGAGCATTCTACCTTCTACACAATTAACTTTCATTCCCTAATTACTGAGCACTCTCTCCTTTTCTAGGAGGTGGACTATATCGCTCCTCTGTGAGTGCATCAAGCAAGAGTTGGGCAAAAAAAGGTTGCAGTCTGTGAGTATAGAAGCAAGCCCTTGATTTTTTAGTAGCCAGTACAAGTTAAAGGAAAGTTATGGAGACCTATATTTGTTTTACTGTCATGAAAAAAATTACTAGACTGAGGGAAGTGTTCATATTAGAGGTAAAGATCAAGAGCATTACATCATCCATGACCACAGGGCTTTGCCTATTTATAAGCCAAACCTCCAGCACTGTCCTGCAGAATCATAGAATGGTTAGAGTTGGAAGGGACCTTAAAGATCATCCAGTTCCAAGCCCCTGCCCTGGGCAGGGACACCTCCCATCAGACCAGGTTGCTCCAAGCCCCATCCAGCCTGGCCTTGAACCCCTCCAGGGATGGGGCAGCCACAGCTTCTCTGGGCACCTCTTCCAGTGCCTCACTACTCATATGGTGGGTGAGAGAATGACCTAGCAAGGCTTTGGAGGGTCAAAAGAAATCTGTGGGAGTTGGGTCTGTTAAAAAAGACCAACAAAACACTGGGTGCTGTTAATATTCTATTGAGGACTACACCTCCAGATCTGTTTGAATGTGTTCAAAAGGCTGATGTGTGCAGATGTTAATCTACAGCACAGTCCTTCTTCATCCTTCTGTCTCATTTCTCAGGAATGCCCCTGAAAGCTTCCATGTTGCATCCTCCATGTCTTTAATAGGAAGTCTCCTCAGAAATTTTTTTAACTGGATCTGAAGCAAGCAGTACCAGAAGTAAAACCATATTGCTTCAGTCTAACCCATATTTTAGTTCTGCTTTCTTTACTTTTTAGCGGCCTTATCCTGCATAAATTTTTTTAAAATTATTATTTAAAATGTTAAAATAGAAGTCAGTAGGGGATAAAATAAACAAGTCAACTTAAAGTCTCCTTTGAAATTTTTTTTAACTGGATCTGAAGTAAGCAGTGCCAGAAGTTAAAGTCATAAACCATATTGCTTCAGTCTAACTCATATTTTAGTTCTGCTTTCTTTACTTTTTAGCGGCCTTATCCTGCATAAATTTTTTTAAAATTATTATTTAAAATGTTAAAATAGAAGTCAGTAGGGGATAAAATAAACAAGTCAACTTACACTGAATACTTCACCTTGTAGAGCACTCCATCTCCTGTGCCTTCTGGTGCTGACCAGTGAAGGACATTCTTCATGTTTATAGATTCAAAATGGACATTCCTAGGGTTAGGCAAAGAACAATACAACTCTCCTGAGAAAGAAAATAAGAAAGGAACAACACACACTAAGAATCTGCAAATGCATATGCTTCCAAGTTAATGAAAAAAGATACTTATTTTTAAGTAAGCCATAAAATTCTACATACTGCCTTTCTTAGCATGAAAAGCACAAGGTTTTTGTCTATGGAAATTCTTTTTTTTTTTTTTTTTTTAAATGTTCCTAGCTAGTGCAGACCAAAATTCCAACTGTCTGAATGTGCTTTTTCTCTAGCAAAAATGGCTTTGTCACTTGTGACGGGCATTGGCATGGAAATATCCAGGGACTGGAAGCTAAAGCCAGAACAGTTCGGCCTAGAAGAGACACCCATTTTTTTAAATTGTAAAGGTATTTTAATATCAGAACAATTGAACAGTGGAAACTGTAAAAATATCCTTGATGCTTCAGTAGAATTCTTGCTGTAGCTGAGTGGGCTTTTAAAAAAATCAAACCAGGTATGTTTTAAAAAGACACAAACAGAGGTATGACTTCTCCAGAAGAAAAGCAGAAGCGCGTTGATTCTCCAGAAAGCCAAAAGGGAACACCTACTCTTAGGCCACTTATCTAAATTGCTGTTCCTTGCACCAGCTTTTGAAACCAATAAACAAGGAAGTCTGGGGGTTTCATTCACATCTTCCTAATGCGCACTCCTAATCCAATAAATTTAATGGAGATGCTCACATTGCTAAATTGCTTGCAAAACGGTGGCCCCTGGGCCCAGGGGCAGAATCCCAAGCTCCAAATTGTGACTCAATCCCCAGCGTCTCCTGCCACGGGAGCTGCTCCCACGGGAGCAACCACGAGACCAACCCTGGAGCTGCAGCTGCTCTGAAAGAGCTTCTCGTGGTGAGGGGCCACAGAGAGCAACGTGGGGAAGAGAAAAAGTCACCCTGGGGTTCTTCAGGACTTTTCAAAACCCTTGAAGCTCCTATTCCAGGGATGGAACTCTGGGTCTTAACGTAGCAAAAAAGAGATGAAGAAAGAGGGAAATAAAGCTCATTGACACAAACAGTGGGAACCTGTCAGAATGAACAGTCCTTGACCTTTGCTACTTCTGTAAGCAGACCTTAAGGGGATTTTTTTAGTACATTTCACTGTTACTAGAGTAATAGTGTTCATCCTCCTGTATAGAAAACGTATAGTTCCTTTTGTAAGTAAAAGTCACCACCATTTTCCTCATTCACTTGCAGCTGTCTTTGAGCCAAACTGTAAAAGCTTTCCTCTGCAATACATTTATTAAAACAATCTCCTTGCAATTCTGCAGAGACCAATTACTTTAAACTGTCTCAGTGGAAACTCTGGGTTTTGCAAGCCTCTAGCTGCATGTTAATGTTCAAAACAAACTCCAGTGTATCCCTGCATCTCTATCTTCAGATCATAAAGCTGTTTATGGAGGGTATTTCTAATGTTGCTCTCTTATCTCTAGTACTTAAGCTACTGTTAAGTGGCTTTCAAATTTTTTCTAGTGGGAGAACAAGTTTCATCATGTATAGTCCTTAGGGCAATCTTATTTACTTACAGAAAGTATGTAGAAAGTCCCATTTCCTTGAACACTTGGACATAGAAATGCCCAATCTTGTAAGAGCTCAAACTAAAGACTCGACTATAAGGAAATAAAAGAAGTCAGGATGCCAGGGGATGTGAAAGCAGCAGAAGTCAACCTCCAAGAATCTGTTTTGCTGTAACATTTGTTTCCAAGAGGGAGATACAGAACCTAGAAAACAAAAGGTTTTGATTTCCCCCCAAATAAACATCCTCTGCAACTGCTTTAGGTAAAACTAATCCAAACGTAAACACCAAGCTGCCCAAGAGAGCCAAGAAAACAGCCTAAAATTTGCAACATCTGTCCAGTAAAATAGAGAAGCTCCAAACCCAATAATGTGCATGCTACTAAGAAGGACAACCCAAAACCAGAATTACACAGACTACAAGAAATCATCCATGCATGAAGTTTCATTCTTTGTACCACATCCCAGCACTGAAGTATGCGAGACTACTGGAAACCCACCAACTGCACAATCAATAACCGTGAATAAGAGATTAATAAACATAAACATAAAATCCGAAGTCACACAATCCTGCCCAAACCCTGAGAAAGGCAACCAGGCAATCTGTGTAGAAACGGAGGGAGGGCCTGAGGCACAAACAAACTTTCTGCTGCAATTCCCAAGTGGGAGGAAATACAATGCGGGTATTTTCTTAGATTGCTGGCAATCAAAGCCATGAAAGGCTTGTCATTAAACAACAATGAGGAAAAACTAAAAAACCCAACCAGAAGAGATTTAAGAAAAAAAACCCAGAGTCTGAAGGAGAATACAGTATACACTGCGTGGTCCAAAAACCTCCAGAGGAAAGATTTAAAAAATTCTAGCCCTTAAACAGCAGCAGATGAGGAAGAGACTTGCCTCTGGTAACCTGGGCTCTGAGCAAGGCATCTACTTTGCAGTGGTCATAAAGGGCAGAGGAAGATAAACTCTTCCATAGGTTGGTTCATCTCTCTATAGGATGGACCACACTGGGTGCATCTTCCTCTCTCCAGTGTAGATGGTGGTCAAGCCCATCAGCCTTGACCTCTGCTTCCTCGGCAGTTGAAATTTTCAGAGATGCACTGTGCAGGGAGGAGTGACAGAGAACAGCCTAAGTCTTCAAATGAGAAGGAGAATCTATTCTCCACGTCCACCATGAACAAGGAGGAAAAGGCATGGAGTTCAACAAGAAAGGAGGCATTGGGAGTAACCCCTTGTGGGAAGAGGAGCAACACGTGAGGACAGATCACCTCGGAAGGCTGCTGGATGTTTCAAAGGGCAGATTAGAAAAACATCTGCCAGAAATGACACTAATTCAGCTGATTCTGCTAAAAACATTCCTACTAGCTCACTTTTCATACCCTTTTTCTTTAATAGTTTTTAAAATGTGTAACGCTTATTGGGCTAATCCATAGTCACCAAATTGACCTGGCTGGAGGCAGCCAACTCATCATTGACAAGGGAAATTTCTTCCTTTGGTTTTCTGAACAGTTTTTGTTTGCCTGCACATTTCTTGTCATAGAACCATTTCTATGGTTCACTTTGACATTTCTATGTCATAGAACCATTCCATGATTTGTCCATCCTTGCACAAAAGCATTTATATTCCTCCAGCACATTTTAAAGTAGCAAGAGTCATGCTTTTGTCTGTTACATTAAAATATTTTAAAAATAGTGACATGTAAAAGTGTTTTTTATCTTTTTTTTTTTTTTTTTTTAAATTTCCCTCCTCCCAGTGTGGTTTCTGCTGTGGTAAATGAAGTTTCAAAACAGAAACACTGACTGCAGCAGATGAGCCAATCTCAGCACGCAGAACCCACAGGCTATATCTTTACAAGATCTGAAGCACTACGAGGCTGCCTGTGAGCTCCCCCCTGCCCCCAGCTCAGCGTGATATGGAAGGCAGAGGGGTTGAGACCGTTAACTTTCCATTAGCTGCAAAAGCAGAGATTTGTTTTCTATTGCTGGTCTCGCCCCTTTAGTAAAGGCTTCTGTTTGCCCTTAAGACATATCGTGCCAGTTTTTTATTCCTCAAGTCTGTATCTGTCAAACAAGAAAAAAACTACCATAGAATAGAATCACAGAATGGTTTGGGTTGGAAGGGACCTTAAAGACCATCCAGTTCCAACCCCCTGCCACGGGCAGGGACACCTCCCAGTAGACCAGATTGCTCAAAGCCCCATCCAACTCATCCAGCTTGTCCTTGAACACTTCCAGAGATGGGACATCCACAACTTCATTGGTAACCTGTTCCAGTGTCTCTCCACCCTCAGCGTGAAAACTTTCTTACTAATAGCCAAACTAAATATACCCTCTTCCAGTTTGAAGCCATTACCCTATCATTGTATCATTCATTCCATACTCCCCTGTTTCTTCAGGAACAGTTAAGAATAGGCTCCTTCACGTCTGTTTGACACTCAATAGTATCAGGAGGCTTACGCAGAAAATAGATCATACATAGAGCTTGGATGTTCGATGGTTATCAGCCAGAAAAGGACTCAGGCATGTACATCAGCTGCTTATTTTGGTATCTTGTCTTTAAATATCTTGTTCTTTATAATGAGAGTGGTGAGACACTGGAACAGGTTGCCCAGAGAGACGGTGGAGGCCCCATCCCTGGAGACGTTCAAGGTGAGGCTTGATGAGGCTCTGAGCAATCTGATCTAGTTAGAGATGTCCCTGCTGACTGCAGGGGGGTTGGACTAGATGACTTTTAAAGGCCTAGTCCGACCCAACACACTTTATGATTCTATTCCAAACACAGTATCTCCTGCTATATTCTGATTTTATTTCCAATAACCGGGATTAATGGCATGGGTGTCACATGAAGTATTTTCAGTTCGTACTGGCCTTCATGAGAGCAGAAATCAGTCATCCATGTTGCTTTGCTAGGTTTAGTCTGTCTCAACAACAGCCTGCAATGGCTGCCATCGCTTCACAGTATAACAAAGTCACTTTATTTCTTGCATGGAAAAACCTGGAGCCCTGATTACTGTCTTTGGAAACGCTGTAAATCAAACCTCGAGTAATATCATTCGTTACATCTTCATGACTCTGCACACCTGGACTGGAAAGATAGTAATAACACGGGCTTGCAAAATTCACCACCACAACGAAGAGCCAAGTCCTGGTCTTACAATAAACTATTGTGAGACTTCTCCAAAACAGTCATGGCTTAGCCCGAAAACACCTTCACGTGTGAGCGAAAAAACCCACTGACGTCAGTGAGATGATTATTCACATCAGTAACAGACTGCATGGCAGGTGCCTCATCTTCTCTTTATGAAAGTGTCTGTTGGGTTTAAAAAAACTGGTCAGTTCTAATCGCTCCGAGCTCCCTGCCAGCCACGTGCCTTGCTCGAGTTGCTACTCTTCAGAACTCACTTTTCCATATCTATCTGTCTACAAACACATGCATACACACGCATATATATACAAATATAAACATAAACACGTCTTTTCCGTGTTGCAACTATTACCCCTTCAGCGCGTCTGCTTTTTATCTGCCTAACTGGGTGTCAAACAGCGGTGTTTAACCTCAAGGCTGCAGAAGAAATAACATCTGCAACTACCTGCACCCCCTCGCTATCAACAGATTTGTTAACTTTTCACTTGAGCTAGATAACCTAGCAGCTGCAAAGCACAAAAATACACAAATACTTAAAAAAAACAGAGTGTTGGGTTGGTTTGGGGTTTTTTCGATACACTAGTTATAGTTCTGGGTGGGGAGAAGACCCACTGGAAGCTGACCTCTTGGCACAGAAATTCCTCTTGCATCAATATGGTTGTTGACTGCGCTGCCCTCACACAGGGCAACCATCTGCTGTATTTTACTGTGGCACGGCTACAGGGGTGAAAACACCAAACTACCCAATGAAATAAAACGGAAAAGAAGGTCACAGTGCTTCTTCAGACAACTGTGAGATATAATTTAAGACGGTGAGCGATGCGGGAAGCATTAAGACAGATAGGTGAGCCTTAGTGCAACACAGCTTCTCCCATTAGCCACAGCAGTAAAACCAGGGGCTCCTCCTCTACAGTCATCTCGGAATTTAAACGAGGAAATACTTTTCTGGGAATGACTGAGACTTTGGTTTCAGTTGCTGCTGTATTTTCTTATGGGAAAGTGGCCCTTGGGATCACAGAATCACATGGGGTTGGAAGGGACCTCTGGAGATCATCTAGTCCAACCCCCTGCCAAAGCAGGTCCACCTACAGCAGGTTGCACAGGAACATGTCCAGGCTGGTTTTTAATGTCTCCAAAGAAAGAGACTCCACCACCTCCCTAGGCAGCCTCTTCCAGGGCTCTGCCACCCTCAAAGTCAAGAAGTGCTTTGTTATATTTAGATGGAACTTCTTATGTTCAAGTTTGTGCCCATTTCCTCTTGTCCTGTCACTGGGCACCACTGAAAAAAGACTGGCCCCATCTTCCTGAAACCTACCCTTTAAGTATTTATAGGCATTGATCAGATCCCCTCTCAGCCTTCTCTTCTCCAGACTAAAAAGACCCAAGTCCCTCAGCCTTTCCTTATCAGAGAGATGTTCTGGTTCCCTCATCATCTTCGTAGCCCTTTGGTGTACCTTCTGCAGCAGTTCCCTCTCCTTCTTGAACTGGGAAGCCCAGAACTGGACACAGTGCTCCAGATGGGGCCTCACCAGGTCAGAGCAGAGGGGCAGGATAACCTCTCTCTCCCTGCTGGTCACATTCTTCCTGATGCACCCCAGGATGCCATCAGCCTTCCTGGCCACAATGCTGGCTCATGGTCATTCAATTATCCACCAGGACTCCTAGGTCTTTCTCCTCAGATGGACACAGCTGTTTTGTGCTGAGCACTGATTTTACAGGCACCACCAGAGGCACCCCTCACACCTGGCCATCTGCAGGTACCATTCCAAGGCCACGGATCTCATCCACGCTTACACACCTTTCAAACAGGTTAAGTCCCCAATTCACCTCTTCCCACCGGGAGCTTAGACCCAGCAGCAAAGCCTTGAGCAGCTTAGGAGCAATCTATGCCATCGAACATTCGCTTCTGGTGATGCCATAAGCCACTGCCCTCTCTTTAATCTTTCTGTTCAGCTTTGGGTGACTTCCAGCAAACTCCCGTGAAACCCCACTTGTTCCTTCTATGCTGCTGCTCTTCACTTTTTAAGGAATTCTTTGCTCTCTTCTTCTTCCAGCTCATCTGTTTTGAGGGTTATGTTCTTCTCAGTGAAAAATATTCCCTCAAAACACACGCCTAAGCATAACACAAAAGTGGTCACACTCCCTCAGAATAAATGTCCATGTAGCATTGTTCTTGGAGTAGAGGGTTGGGGCTGTCTTCTCCTGGCACCTCTGCAGCCTCGAGCGTGCTGGCACTGGCCATGCAGGAATGTGAGGGAGTACAGCAAGTGGTAAACAGGGGGACGGAGCCAAAGCTGGAGCTCAGGAGTTACAGAAGAGGAAGGGAAACCCAGCAGAGCCGGGAATACACAGTAGCAAATGTTACAACCTGCCATTAGTCATCTTAGCAACAATTTAAACAAATGAGTTAACGTGTTTTTTTGTGAATTAAGTGGGGCTTGAAAGTTTTTTCTCCGCTGATTATTTTGGGCTCGAACTCAACAGGATGGATAATGAGGAGGAGGAGGAGTCATTGCAGCTTAGGTGCCTTTCTGCTTGTGGGTTGCTGGAGCTCTGGGACCGCCGGGGGTGAAGCCGGTCTAGCAGAAACCCTTTTGAGTCGAGCGGCGCTGGTGGGAATGTGGGGAGGAGCACGGAGGTGATTTCCTGCCCGAGTCATAACAGCGCTCGAGAGCAAACCACAAAGCACACTCTTGCCCTCCCAGAACAAGAGCCCGTCGCTCCCCCTGCAGAAAGAGGCACAGGGGAAGAGAAAGTTGGGGACAGAAACGGAGTCGTCAAGATGAAGCGTAGACCAAGCAGTTGGGCAAACAGAAAAGAGTGCGGGGAAGGACGAGAGTGGGGCATGTGGGGTTTATTTTTGAAGAAATAGGTGGGCTGCCACAGGAAGCAGGTGACCCCGAGGAGGTCATCTGGGGAAAGAGTGCCAGTGGAAATCCAGCCTGAAGAACAGGAGAGACGCAGAAGGGGAACCAAAGCCGTGGCTTGCCCTGACACGCTCTCCTCCTCCATGGGAAGCCTGGCGTTTATTTATCTAAACCATGTCCTAACTCACAAAAACACCCCTACAGAGAATTATTGCTCAAAGAACATTTCAGACTCAGTCCAGAAAGACTCAACTTCAGAAAGGAGGAGAAAGTCTTCCCAGTTCATTGAGGGCTTGCCAGGAGGCAGCTGGAGAGGCCCACAGCAGCTGACATCCATTCCTTTTTGCTAACTTGTATGAAGAACATAATAAACTTAATTTTCTTCCCACTGTATGGAAGGTTTGCAAGATTAGAGCTTGTACAACCTAACCATGCCCTGCTGCAAAAACCTTTCCTTGATGCACTCCAACAGGGGAAAGCTCTTATTAATATATTAAAAACAGCCCAAATGTCTGGCATTTAATTTTGAGGATTTTCTTTTCTCCTGAGAACGTGTTTAGCATTACCAATTTATTGCTACTTAGACCAACCACAACCCAACAACCAAGCAAATGAAAGCGTAATTAGAATACCTCTGACATCTTACATTTGTTTTTCAAAATACCCAAGAGTTAAGCAAGCTTTTTGCTTGAAATACTGTAAAAATTATGGTGTGTGACAGTTACCAGCTGACTCCTGACACATCATATTTTGGAACACTTCTAATCCAGCCGTACATAAAATACCTATTTTTCACACGTAACCTGAACAAAAATTAGTTTTGCCTTTCATCATTTGGTGCTGGCTAATACTTATTAGGCAACAACAGTCCAATTAGAACTGGTAGCACTATATTTATTGCCTAACAGGTGTTGCTCTGTACTCTCTGACCTACTGATGGCTTGTCTGGAGAAGGGATTTTGTTTTTCTTGGAGTCCAAATTAATTTTGTTAGCAAAATCCCCTCTTCCAAATCCACGTTTTCCCTTGGGCAGGAGATTGAGCATGACATCAACAGAGGACAAGCACTTGCCTTCATTTCTGAGGGAGAGGCAAACCTCAAAGGAGGCAGGTCAGAGGGCCAGACCACCTTCTGCATAGAACCATAGAATGGTTTGAGTTGGAAAGGACCTTAAAGATCATCCAGTTCCAACCCCCTGCCATGGGCAGGGACACCTCCCACTTGACCAAGTTGCCCAAACCCCATCCAGCCTGACCTTGAACACCTCCAGGGATGGGACATCACAAAGGTACATAAGTGCCTTTGGGAAGCAACAGCCTCCAGAGAACTCCAATGGTACATAAGTGCCTTTGGGAAGCAACAGCCTCCAGAGAACTCACAAGAAACAAAGATTTCCTGGGGTACCCACCCATTTCTGCTGGTCTCCTGAAGGTGGAGGCTGGCGTGTTTTGAGGCACCGTATGACTGTTCAGTGTCCCACAGTAATTTCAGATGTGAGTAAGTCAGTGCCTAATTATAGGTTTAGGAGTATTTTTACTATCTTTCCTGTACTCAACAGGCCTTTTTTTTTAAAAACCACCAGTCATGATTTTTAGACTCATTTACCCACCTATAGAATTTGCTGTACAGAGGAAGTCATTCAGCATAATCATCTCCATCTTTCACATGTCAGTTATGAAATACTGCCTCAGAAATGGCCTTGAAGGCAGCAGCGTGCACAGCTGGATCCAAGGGACAGTGCAGTGTCCATGATGTTCAAGGGAATGGCCAACACACTTTGATGGGCTCAGGAGAAGCCTGACCATCTCCTGGGCTGATGGAGGGGCTACTCCACGGAGGTCATGTTTGACCTACTGTAAGTTCTTTAGACTCAGACTGCTCCCTTGTCTGTCTGCTACCTTCTTGCAGTGGGAAAAAGCCCCGTCAGCAATTACACGTGCTTCAGACAGTTTTCAGTGCTTCTGAGCCACATCCTCTACTTTACTATTTTGACTGCAGGGCCCATTAAGAGCAGGATATTGATGTACTTTCGGAAAAGGCAAGGAAAGCCAAGATGCAAAGCAGATGCTATAATAAATACTAGCTCAGCTACTCCCTCCTGCCTTTAAGAAACCAGTAGGAAAGAAATTAACCCCTTTAATCCAAGAGCTGTAATGCCCACTTGTGTGTTTTTATGTATGGAGTGTGATTAAGTTCAAATGCATAAATCTTAGCAAAAGCATGTAAGACTTCTTGAAGCAATGTTCTTTTTCTCTTACTTCTTTTTGGACACATTCCTGTTCCTACCACAGAAATGGGAGTGGAAAATGGAAGGCTGAAAAATAGCTAAGCTATCAAGTGAGATTTAACCCAAGATGCTGGGGTATAAAGAAGGGGGAAAAAAGGGCTACAGCCTTCCTCCTGTCCCCTTATTGACCTTAAAATATTCTTGCAGTAGCAAGGCAGACAGGACAAGTACTCTGTTTTCAATGAGAAAGAGATATAGTTTACATATGAAGAGATTAAATAAACTATCACATACCTCCAGTCCTACAACTTGTTTCCTTTTCTTTAAGATCTACGTACTCTTACTTTACTGTTTTCAAAATAGGATGAGCAGTGGATAAAAACCTGCAAGCTACTGGTACACCAAGTATATAGCACGAACAGATCTGTGCATCTTTTAAACATAGCTCTCTAATAAAATTTTCATAAAAATCCTAAAAAAAATCCTAAAATCTCTAACAAAAATCTTAATTTCACTAATGAAATTAATTTGGACTCCAAGAAAAACAAAATCCCTTCTCCAGACAAGCCATCAGTAGGTCAGAGAGCACGGAGCAACACCTGTTAGGCAAAAATGATTTGCCTAGGATGGGCCTGGCTTCCAGAATTCAGACTCTTACAAGGCTAAGCTTCTTAAAATATAGGAGCTCTTGACTGGCTCATAAAGGATGATTTTTCTCTCCCGTAGCTGTTAATCCTGTAGTTGCAGACAATTAACCCCACTTCTTGGCGAGGAATCAAACAGCAGAAATCAATCTGTACAAGCCACAACTATAAAAACAAACAAACTGGAACCACAGGCACAAATGACTTGAGTAATCCTAACCACTTGCTTGGCTTGGAATTAAGACTGTGAAGGCCACTGGAGAACACCAGCCTGGGAAGGGTAAGTTTATCAGCTACAACAGTGAATCTGAATGTTCACACGGGGAACTGCAATGCACATCTAATTTTTGGACTTTAATGGTAAATCCCAACAGTATTTGAAGTTCCACTAGAGAATGAACTACCTTCTGTTAACTATTTCCTCTCCTAATTAACAGGCAATAAGAATCTGTCAAGTTGTGGAAATCATAAGCAAAGCCAACCACCAGGGCACAGATCAATCTTGCTGAGTATATAGACACCTACTAAGTAATATTAAATACTATGTGCACAACACCATCACATTTTCTAAACCTAAACAAATCATAATATTTTACAATATTTTTCCCCACTGCTTTTCTCATCTCTACTGTTGCATGAACATATTTTTTTCTTCTTTGAATCATTCACCTAATCAAAGAAGGCAATTTTCTGTGAGTTCTTGCTGCTTTTGGGTAACATACAGCCAAGTGCAATCTATAAAATTCCTAGGACATAGACATCACAGAGTATATCCATTAACCTATTTAGTAAGTGCACGTTGCATGCCTTATATGTGAAATAATCTGCTGTTTCAGTTCCTTATTTAAGACTTGAGCTAATACTTACTGTGTTAACGTAACAGACCAGCCTCTTCTCAGAGACATCATGCACCTTAAATCACCTTGTGTCAATAATTAAACATGTCAGCACTGTTCAATTGGGAGCCAAGCATTTCACCTCTGTCCTTCACAGATTATGACTGGTGCTCAAAGACCCTGTATTCGTTGCAGGAATAAAAGTGGCTGTTCAGGCTTGGTTTCTACCAAAATAAGCTGAAAAAGTTGCCTTTGCTGTCCCAGTTTTCAAGGGGGAGTGAATTGCAAACAGCAACCTCTCTCCTCCTCTGGAGTCCAGGAGCAGCATCCGCACAGGGACTTGAAGTTTTTGAAGCACTGTGTGTGTGCTGACATCAGGAAGCCTTCTCAAGGATTCACCGTGGGTATGAGAGAAGGAAAGGACATGGATTATCAGCACTGGAATACTCCCTACCTTCTGGATACTTTTAACATGATAAAATAATTCTAGGAATCAATGTGGTCCCTGAACTCCAGCTCAGTGGCTTAACTGCAAAGACCACACCATGACCCCTTTTAACCTTTTATTCTCTATTTCCCAGAACAACATCTTGATCAAAAGGGATTTTTTGTACATTTCAGCGTTCTAGTAACTATGAAAGAAAAGATACTGAAAGTTTCTTAAAGGGAGGCCCAAAGCTACTTCTCAAAATGTAAGTCTATTTATTAGCAGGTCTGTTGCAGGACAATGTTGGTATTGAGAAAAATCGTGGCTACACTACACACATTTCAGGCTTTTTCTTTTCAACATTGGACTATCTCTACCTGCATTAGATACTCTGATGGAGCACATCTCCCAGGGCAGCCTCATCCAGAAGAAATACAGTTCCAAGACTATGTCATAACACAAACAAAAGCACAGTAAGAGAAATGAGAGATTCACTTCCAAGTCACACGCTTTACCTGAGCAAAAAGAGTAAACACGCCTTAAAATATATCAAAATGCTTCTATTTTTGCAGTATAGCATTTGGGCACATTACCCTTTCCCCAGAATAAATATATATTGTAGTATTCATTGCATTCTTACTTCTGTATAGATCTGCCAGACAGAGACTGGACTATATGGGCCAGAAATTCAAAGGTTTCTTTAACTTCAGAAGAATGTGGTTGGGGAAACCCCCACTAAAGAGTACAGGGAAGGATTTAAGATGGACCTCGGTAAATTAGCAGATTAACATTCTACTACTTCCAAAATTCAGGATGTTTCTTCCTATTCCTACCAGTCTCTTGCAAAAATGCTGAACTCTCCTGTGTGGTAAAGAAGAACACGCTACATTTTGTGATGCTGGCAATTAAACAATGGATTTTCCAATATTTTTTTTTTCCATTTACTCTTCCATTTTGCGTTTTCTGTGCTTTTTCATTTGTTCTAGAGTACAGAGGAGTGAAATACCAATTTATAGAAATCCCACTGAAGTGCTGTGACAAATGGTCCTGTGCAAAACCAGGCAGCCCCCCCGAGAGCTCAGATAGGTGGGCACAGGTCATGGGACAGCAGTGCCCTAGGACAGCCAGAGGCCACTGAAACAGTCAGTGTAATCCAGTAAGGACGAAATTGTACCCACTAACACACCACAGTGAAAACAAAAAGTGCTTTGCAAAGGTTCAGCTCTAAGTTGGCATTTAAATGCTGCTGACAGACAGTTCAGACAAGGAACTCAACAAGAGGTGCCTAAGGCACAGCACAGATCCCATAAAATACAAGAATTGTAGCCTGTGAAGTCCTGCTGTAAAACTGTTTTCTATGGCATTTTGGCCCTGGTAGAATCTCTTCCAGCCACACATCAAACCCTCAAGGGCAACTGCAGTATTTTCAGGACTGCATCTGCTCAGCACCGGCAACTCAGGCTTCTTCTCTTGGAAGAAAGTACCCAGCAGGGACTCCTCTACCCATCACTTCCCTTTGGAGAAAGAGCAGGAGCACTGCACCTCATAGAATTTTTTACCATTATTAGCAAAATCCTGATAGGCTGAATTAAAAGAACTTTTACTGTCCCACGCTGAAAGAGGTGAAAATGGAAGCTCTAAGCCTTCAGCGAAAGGCACAGCTCTCCTTTCTGTGCTGGTGTTCCTGACTGTCAACAAAAACCTAAAACTATGTCCAGCTAAAACCTCAGGAATGTGCAAACAGATTCCCTTCTCCCTTGAGCCATTAGATAAAAAGAATGTAACTCCCCGTATGTTTATCTAAGCCTTCTTTGGAAGCAAAACCATGATCAATCCAATTTAAAAAAAATTTTTCAAGGGCAACTGAATGCCAATTATAAAGATTTTTCCAAAACAGTTTCACTGATGATCAGCAGACTTGAATAAGATGAAAACAACGTGGTCAGTTGCCTAAATAGAAGCTTAGTACCTCTGAAAGCCACTAAAAAAAATAATCAGTGAAGCATAATGGAGTAGTTTGTAAAAAGAGTTAACTGAGACACGGTACTTTGTGCTACTCAGGAGCATTCAGGCTGTGAAGAACACTCCTTACTACCCTCCAGCTCTCCCAGGATCTGGAAGTTTTGCTGTGGTTTTAAACAGGAACAGACTCTGTCCTTATGTATTAAGAGGCAACTTTTGCGGAAGGGAACAAGAGCACGAAGACAGAGCAGGTTTCTCAGAAGATCTGCTAACCCCTGCAATGTCTTGCTCGGTTTTATACTCAAAGAATATAAAAAATGAAATAGTCTGCAATGCTTTTCCCTGCAGGAGGGGACCCACCGTGCACACACACGCCACAGCTCGGGTTGACATGCATTTGGCAGCATCTTTCCCAGTTTGCTACAGGTGGGAGAAGGGAATCGGAGCCAGTTGGGACACCAACACATCAGCTGAATTTCTCTGCCAAAACCCCATTCTGTTTGTTTTTTTAAATGTGACTCTTGACAGTTCGGGTAAGAGGCTTGGGGATGGGGATTGTCAAGCATAAAGGAAGATACAAACACTAAAGATATCTGGGGAATGACCTCGATGCATACAAGAAGGACTATCCCAAGAGCGCGCTATCAACCTTACACCAGAAAGTGAATTAACACGCAGCTTTGGAAAGCATAACGATGGAAAAAAGAAAAAAAAAAAGAAAAAGGAAAAAAAAAAGAAAAAAAACAAAGAAAAAGAAAAAACAAAGAAAAGGAAAAAACAAAGAAAAGGAAAAAACAAAGAAAAGGAAAAAAAAAAAAAAAGAAAAAAAATAAAAACCCAGACGAAGCAACTTTGCAGAAATACCCAGTGTCTCTTCTTCCAGTTCAGCACCGGAGACCAGAAGGACGATCCATTAAATAAAGGCACCGCTGACCTAACGCCACCGACACCCAAAACCCCGGCCCCGGCACCACCGGCCCCGGCAGATGCCGCCTCCCGGCCGCCGGTAGCGGGGCTCGACGAGCCCAGCTCTGCCTGCCCCGGCCACCCCCTTCTAGGACAACCGAGCACGGAGACGACCCCGGGGACCCCACGGTGCCGGGGGTCCGGTTCCTACCGGGGGAGGGATGCTCGCCCCCGGCTGGGGACCGGGACCGGGACCGGTACCGGGAGGGATGGTCAGCGCCGCCACCTACCTGTGCGCTCCGCGGGGGCCGGCGGCAGGAGCAGCGGCAGCACCAACAGCCAGGCCGCCCCCCGCCGCGGCCGCCCGGAGCCCATGGGGGGCTCACATCCCCCGGGCCCGGGGCGCCGGAGCCCCAGCGCCGCCGCGCAGGTGGAAGGAGCCGGCGGGAGGCGGAGGGGAGGGGAAGGGAGAGGAAGGGAGGGGAGGGAAAGGGAGGGAAGGGGAGGGGAGAGAGGAGGAGCCGCCGCCGCCGCCGCCGGGATGAGCTCCCTCGCCTTCGACGACGCGGCCCTGGAGGGGCTGGCACCGTCCCTCGGCCTCTCCGGGGCCAACGACATCGACACGGCCCTTCTCAGCGACATCGACGGTGCGTCCCGAGCCGGGCAGGGGCGAGCGGGGCAGAACCGGGGGCTCGGTGCACGGCCGGTGACCGGGCTGGGGAGTAGAACCGGGGCTCCGTGCGTGGCCGGGGGAGCTGGGTTCGGTGCGATACCGGGGCTCGGTGCGATACCGGGACTCGCTGCGATACCGGGGCTCGGTGCGTGGCCAAAACCGGGCTCGGTGCATGGCCGGGGTGAGGAGATCAGGCTCGGTGCACGGTCGGGGAACCGGGACGCGGGCTCAGCGCACAACCGGGGCTCGGTGTACGGCCGGCGGGAGAGAAATCAGCGTGTAAACGGGACTCGGTGCACAACCGGGCTCGGTGCGCGGCCGGTGCACCGGGGCACAGCCGGAGAGACACCGGGCTCGGTACCGGGCCCGGCGTGTAGGAGGTGGTGGTGGGGGGGACACAGGGAGCTGCTCCGGAGCACGGAGTCGGTGCAGGG
>NW_015090759.1:78960-199419 GCF_001431845.1 Calidris pugnax
GAGGTGGGCAGGGGGCCGTGGGGGTCTGTGGGGTGCTGGAGATGCTCCCACAGAGGCAGGCAGGGGGCTGTGAGGTGGTGGGGATACTCCCAAGGAGGTGGGTCAAGGGGCCGTGCAGTGGTGGTGGGTCCCATCTTCCCACCGTGGCACTGACTCCAAGCAGAGGGTTGTCTTCTGCTGCATCCCTCCGTGCTTTCACTGATGAGTAACTCTCCTCGAAGCCCCCATGAGGAGTGGGTGGGCTGTTGTTAGACCCCTTGGTTGTTTTGCAGGGGAAGCTGAAGGCCAACGTGCCACATCTCTGAGTGTTCAGATGTTTGATTTTTTTTTTTTCCCATTCTTTTGCATCAAATAGTCTGTTTGAACAAGGGAAGAGGCTGTGGAGTCTCCATCCTTGGAGATGTTTAAAATCTAGCTGGTCACGGAGTTGAGCACCCTGCTCCATCTGACCCTGGTTGGACAAGAGGGTCTGCAGAGATGGGTTCCCACCTCAGCGGGTCTGGGATTGTGAGAAACAACGTGTTTTGGTTGCAAACAGAGCTCTCGCTGAGTTTGTGTGGAGATGCTCAGCGCAACCATCGGAGCAGAAGAAGGTGAGGGAACCTGAAAGGGAGCAAGCTGTGCTCATGGAGTGCTATGGACTGAATACTTGGGGAGGCTCTAGCAGTTGAAAGTGCCATGACATGGACCCTTCTGCCCTCAGATGGACCCTTGCCAGTTCCTTTCCTGCCAAATGGTCTTTTTGCTGTCCTCCCAGTTGTTTTGTCTCCCTTTCATTTTACACTCCCCTCCCAATCCTGGCACCCGTTTGCTGGTTTCAGTTTCTCCATCCTTTCATTGCCTCCTTGCCTTTTCCCTCAGAATTTTTCTTGTAGAAAAGCAAGAGCCAATACCTGACTGCTGAACATCAACGTGCTTTGTTGCGATGGTCAGTACTGAAAAGGCATTTTGATGAAAGATCACCCTGCTTTTTCTAACTGGAAATGTTTCCACTTCCAGTTGAAACTTCCTGAGCTCTTGTGGATAAACATCGTTGGCATTTTAAGCAGAAGTGGGAGGAGGAGGCCTTCTGGTGGTTTTGATTCCCCTACCCTTGTTCTTGGAAATGTCTCAGCTGATTTGGCTTAAAGCCTGAGGAACACTTCAGCCTGGCTTCTAGACTGGAATCCTTGTCACAAGGAGTCTGTCAGTGTTATAAAGTGAAACTACTTCTTCAATTTTGGTGTTTCCTTTTCCATTTTCTTTTTCTTTTTTTGTCTTGAGGGCAACCCACCATTTCTATATCTTTGCTTCCCACCAGTTTGGCACTGCCCATACGCTCTGCCGACACCTCTGGCTACCTGTGACAGTAGAGCTTTGTTCCCATTGTAATTTGGTCCTTTTCTTTTCCAACTCCATTTGTTTCCCCCTTAATTAAAGGATATATGTAACAAATTAATGATGAAAAAATCGAATTTTAGCCGAACAGCATCTCTCTCATTTGTGTCCCAGCAAATTTGCATTAGCCCTTAACTTCTGTAGGTTTACTCCAGATCAATTTTAAAAGAGAGTGGTTAAGAGCAGAATTTTAACTGCTGTCCAAAGTGGCTAAAAGATTGAAATGATTGAATAATTTTTTTCTTTATTATAAAAGAATAGTTCCGGAAGTGAAGCTATTTATACAATGGAAAAAATTGGGAAGTCCAATTAGCATTATATAGTAGTTGATTTTGCAGAAAAAAATATCCAGTCCCTGATATGTTGATTTATACTCCTTTTTAGCTCTTGGGGCTATGAGATGCTGTAGGGATTAGCTCCTGGCTGTGTCAGACAAGCACGGGAAAGAGCTGATAATCACAGAATCACAGAATTGTGGAGGTTGGAAGGGACCTTTAAGATCATCTAATCCAACCATCAACCTAACTCTGATAAGAAAAAATAAATATCACTAAACTATGTGTCTGAGCTCTATGTCAACCCGTCTTTTGAACACCTCCAGGGATGGTGCCTCAACCCCTTCCCTGGGCAGCCCATTCCAAGGCTTCATAACCCTTTCAGTGCAAAAATATTTTCTAATATCCAATCCGAACTTTTCAGCAATCTCCCTCTCCTTCTGAGTACTGCTCGTGTTTCCAAGAAATATGTTTATTTTATGGAACAGTGCACGTGTACACGAATACACACAGCTTTTGGTAACAACACTATCTTTAATCCAAGTTGAGGTTGGCTGGTGTTGGAAATTTGCCTGAGTGAGGCGTGCAGTGTCTGGCCTTCTGTTTATGCCAGATGATGGTGATGTATTGACTACACTTGGGTGGTGGCTGTTATTGGATGTGTTAATGGTGGAAAACCAAGGTAGGGGAACTGCACAGATATTCCTACAGATGGTGTTTATTGTCCACAAGCAATAAAAAACCCCTGTTTGGACAAAATGGGGTTTGATTTAACCTAGAACATCAGGCTGCTGACGTATCCCCCACCCTGTTTGGACAAAATAGGGTTTGATTTTAGCCTAGAACATCAGGCTGCTGACGTATCCCCCCTGAATCTGTGCCTGCTATCAGTGAAGACAAAAACTTTCCTGAGACTTTTCCTCCCACCAGCAAATAGGGAGATTGCCTCAGAAAACAAGAGCCCACACTTTACTCTGTAAATATTTTAACTCGGGAGTGTAAACAGAAGGCTTGATTCAATGCAGATAGCATCAGACATTGCTGAATGTATTCATAAAGAACAACATGAGCACTAGGAAGAAACTGGAAAGTTCAGAGATGTGGCCACGTTCCAGTCTGGCGTTGCAAAACTGATCTTTCTATGGAAATATTTAAATTGTTGTAATTAAACATGGAGGGAGGCTGCCCCGGCCAATTTTTAAATTATATGGAAATATTATTACATGGAAAAGACGAACTTACACTGTCACGTGGGACACGTTTCAGGGAATGCTTGCCTTTGCGTTAATTCAATGAGACAGTAGCAGCATGAGGAGGCTTCAGCGAATCTGAAATAAAAAGCTTTAGAAGATACTAAAAGATGCTATCAGCCTTTACGTTTTGAAATCCAGAGTCAGAGCTGAGGGAGGCATTGTTTGTGTTTTGTGCTCGCTATAGGAACCGACCCGTGTGCCTTGTGCATCCTGAACGCCCGCCACCTTGACGTCACGAGTAAGAGGGTGGTGGTTTTATTTCTTTTTTTTGTTGTTTAACCAATTGATTTAGGGTTAGATTGGGATGCTTTTGTTCTGATAACGTGCAGTTCAATGCCTTTCATGTTTGCAGCCCGCCTTCGCCTACTCAGGGGTTCTGTGCTGTTCAATCCTTATTCTGCCAGCCCAGGTTAAAACTCAGGCACAGGCTACTGGGTTTTGCTGGTGCAATCTGGAGGCAATGGTCTTGCCATTCAACTCAGCAGACGATAGATGGGAAAATCCATCTTTTGCTAAACCTTGGTATTTATTGCTTTGCCATTAAATGCCTCAGATACCACCTGCATCCATGGGAAGCCTTCCTGAGCGCTGGCTTCGCTGCCTTCCATGCTGTTACTTAAAAAATTGTAATAAGAATTGAAACCGAACTCATTTATTTGTGATTCTTCCTTTCTGATTATGAAATCCAGTCGCATTTTGACACTAAAATAAACACATGCTTAGGCAACAATAAGTTAAATATCCATTTTTCCTTCCCTGGTACGTGAATCCATCAGAGCTTTCAAAGAGAGAGCTGAGGAGGGCAAGATAAAATTGTTCTGAATGTCATTGAAGAGAGGTTTGAGGGATGACTCATGTTCCTCCAGACAGTTTATAGGTTATTCCTCATGCTACTAGTTTCAGTGTAACAACAGTTATTCATCTTCCCCCATAAAGTACTTCTTATGAAAGAGATTCTTCGTCATCTTGTTTCCTAACATATTTTTGTCACTCACTATAAAAGATGATATAAAAGTTAATGATTTCCAAGGTATACAAAGCAGCACAGTATTTTCAGTAACAGGATCAAGAGAAGGATCAGATGTTTATATTTCACTAAGAACTTGGGGAAGAAATCAACAGATCTTGTTTAAACAGTGTTCTCCAGGACTTTGGAAAAAGAAACATCTCAGAAAGTCCTGCTATTGCTCATGGTGAACCCAAACACCTTAAACATTCCTTGTGGCATCTTCCTTTGCTCTTAGATTGATTGACTGAACAAAACAAGTATTCTTAAGCTCATCAGCGAAACAAATCAACACCAATCAAAAAATCATTCCTATACACAGCTGTAATTAGAAATACACCTTTATAGAGCACTGCCTAAAGCACAAACTCAGGTGGAGGAGATTAGTTAATGTTCTAAACCCTGGAGATCGTTAAGCTGTGGAACTTCTGCAGGTGCTTTGCCTCTTGCCTCTTTACAAGTTGTTGCTAAAAAATGCAAGCTTGGCCAAAGAAAAAAGTTCTGGTTCCACCTGCAGCTGACCTCCATCTCCCCCATGTCATGGCTGAGCTGAAGCAAGTCCTTCTCAGGAGAATCTGTTGACTGTTTGAGGTGAGTGCAGAGGTAGCTATACATACACTCTATTCTGGATTTTATTGACAAGGAAATCCCAAAGTAAAAGGTTTTCTCCCATCAAAATGCTTCAAACTACTGAATCTGCCATGCTGTCAATAATCCCTATAAACGTAAATGGTGGATTGCAAGGACTAGCAGATCAGGAAAGCGTGGTAAGCCTGCCAGTGTCCACACTTGTTAATACCTTTGCCGGAGTTGTTTCCTGTGTCTAATTCAACTAATAAGACTAATTATGATTTGCTGTCATATTATATCAGGTGTTACATGTAGGAGGATATGGCATGTGATCTTGATTTGACTCCTTCTCCTGATATTACCAAAACCCATGAAGTTAAACCATTGCAGTAAGGGAAGTGAAAAATCATTCTCCCACCCTCCAAAGTCACAGCTGCAGAGCTATTTTGAATGGTATATTTACAAATCCTGATTTGCATAGTCTAGACAGCAGGCCCAAGCACTGACCACAGCCAAGAGCCCTCCTCCTGTTTTGTAGCACCAAATCCAAGGTGAGTTCACCGAGATGGAAAGATCTAACCTAGACAGAGAAGTAATAATCATAACAGCACTGTCCCCAGATGAGCTTGACCCAGGACGCTCACTGAAGCACAAAAAGCTCTGAGAAATGTTTGAGCCCAGCTGTGTGCAATGTGATGTGTGTCTCTGAGTTAAGATCCTCTGCTGGTGGAAATCCATTAACACCTTCCTCAAGACATCCCTCCCGAAGAGACTTAATTTATCCTGTCGTCAGAAAACAACCCCCAGAATATCAGGAGGTGGCACCCAAGGATTAAGTGGGATCAAGAGCAACCTGAATGGTTTGACCATGAATTGCATATTGCTCTGCTGTCTCTTGGGGAGAGGTTACTAGAGGAAAATAATGATTTGGTAACTCATTTGTATGCATAGGTCTCACTGAGCTGATCAAGCCATTTTATTTCTTTCATCCCCTTCTCTTTATTAATTTACTGGATAATTAAGCAGTAGAGTGAGACATAGCAAGACAAATCCTGCTGTGCAAAGTAGAAAGGATCTAGCGTGACTCCCAGGAGGTCTCTCATGAACCTTCAGAAAACCAGGATCATGGTAAGCTAAAAATGTGCCTGTCCCACAAACCAGACTTCTTAACTTGTTTATCAGAAACATCTATAACCTAAAGATATAGAATTAAGTCTAACAAACACCTGAAGCAAGAGGAAAACATATTCCTGTCTGGGTCCTCAGACTATAACCTGCCCTTCATACTCTGGACCTGGCCTAGAAACTGCAGGCAGGTGTCTCAGCTATGTCCCCTGCCACGAGATGTATCATCCCTGACCTGAGAAGTAGAAGAATGATGCAATCTCAGCTGGATTTAGGTCAGACACCTGTATTTGTGGGCTTACTCTATGTTCATAAATGGTTTTGGAGCAGCTGCAGGCTTTTTAAGGCTGTTTGTTTGGGTGGCTACCATGCCTGAGCTTTAAAAAGCCTGATTTTCAGTCACCTGTTCATGTTTTGACAAAAACACCTATTTCAGATGTCTTCCTGAAATGGAGGCCTCTGATTCACTTTGGAAGATCTTCTTGTGATGAGAAGACTCGAGAAACCGTGAGTAAAGCAGCCACACGTTTAAAGGTTTTGCCATATTTTAATCAATGCAGATGTTATGTTGCTCCATTACATCCCCTTGGGAAGAGTGGAAACTACCCAATTCAAAGTGATGCTGATAGGTTATGATAAAATAGCAAAGAAAAAGGAAAACATTGCACATACTTAATAAATCATAAGAGACGGTTGAAACAGTCATTCAAATGATTGGAAAAGGCTTAGTTCCATATAAATAATGAATGGGCTTCTCTTGTATTGAATTCCTGAAAGAGATGGCAAGCGTGCAAGAGGGAGTGTTGTCACTGCAGCAGAGTTTTGTTAAGGAAGGAGAACCTTGGAGAGATGCCTGAAGGCAGGGTTTTGTCCTAAAGGGGAGGAAGAGTGGTTCCAAGTGGAGCAGGAGCAAGCTCATGGTACTTCCTATCACCTGCTTTGAGCTAGGACATGCACCTGAGATATGGTTGTTGGCATTAAAGGGCAGCTGGATGCTGTCTGATACAGGAGGTGCCATGGCTGGCTGCTGCACGGCACCTTTTTTCAGTCAGTGGGGTCTGCTGGTTTGTGGTAGAACTTTGAGAGTGCCTGAGGCTTGGTAGAGGCAGGAGACCTTTGGCACTGCAGAGCTGAGGATTGTCCTACAACAGAGAGAAATCCAGGAGGGTGGACTTCCCCCTCTGAGTGAGTGGTAGCGTGGTGAATACCCAAACTGAGGTTCAGATCAGTGGGAGAAGGCTGCTAAAGGTGGGATGATGAGTTTGCTGTGGGTGCTGAGTGCCTCTGCACCATGAGTCTGGCCTCTCTGAGGGTTAGGTGATCTCTCTGAGCTGTGCATCTCCATTCTGCAGGTAGAGTGAGACCAGACCCTCTGGGATAACAGTCAGTAAAACATTGATCATTGAAACGTACACGTCCTATTGGAGAGCCTTTGGCACATGCACAAACACTCCTTCCTGGGTAAAGGAATTTAAGTCCCCCACGCCATCCTTCCAGATTCGGGTGGTAAAGATGGTTGTTGCTACCATTTCCATGTTTAATTGAACTCAGCACAGTGGCACAGAATCAGAAGTGTTGGTTGAAAGATTCAGATCATAGAATCATAGAGTCATTTAGGTTGGAGTTGGGAGGTTTGGACTAGATGATCTCCAGAGGTCCCTTCCAACCCCATATCATTCTGTGGTTCTGCCCGTGGACAGCTGTGGCTGGAAGTGAGTGCTAATGAACATGTGCAGAGGAAATTGGGGTAGGTCATTCATGAGGACAGCAAGAAAAAGGAAAGGTTAGAAAGGATGTTTGAGTATTGTCCTTGGCTGGAACAGGAGGAGGGTTTCCTGTATTACTGCAGCAAGAAGGAACCAGGGATTCTCTGAGGTGTCCCAGCATAATCTGGAGGATGTAAAAGAAGAGGTTTTGTGCTGGTTCCTGAAAAGTGTGGTATGAAACCAAGTACCTTGATGGCTACTTCTCCAAAAATGTAGAATTTCTGAGCTTACCAAGTACAGCCTACATTTGCTGTGTCTGGAGATAATAGGAAGGCAACACATTTAAAATAAATGGGTAAGTTTTAATTGGTCTAGAGTTTTAATAAAAGAATTTAATGGATTTTTCTTTCATGGTTAATTTTCTTCACCACCAAACTACCCAACTGGAATAAGGCTTTGCCTCCAATATTCCAGTGATGCTATGGGTTCAGAGTAAGGAGGTGATTTGCCATCTTTTATTTGGTGAAATCCCTTGTGAGGCCTTCAGAGGGATATCTCAGGATGGTCACACCCATGACCACGTTTCTTAGGAGCAAGGAACATGACACACCGCTTCTCACTGCTAATTCGCAAGGGTATTGGCAACGATCATAGGCACCCTACTGTGGACAAACAAGGGAATTAGAACAAATTAATAGATGATGAATTAATAGTCTGCATTCTACTGCCACTGCCTGCAATAATTGTTACTGTGATGCAAGCAAGTCTCTTGAAACCCGTGGAAGTGACAGGTGACTTTAAAGCTCAGAGAATGTATGCACACGGAGAAGTTTAATGTAAGAGTTTAATGAGGCTGCCAATTAGAAATTAAGCACACGAACCACAGCCTTGTTTTTCAGAGGATGAGTCAAACCATGTAATCCACCCTCCTGCCTTGGCATGGTCCAGCCTCCCAGGTCTGGCCTGGTTTGAACACACTTTGTCCCCCGAGCACAGATTGCCAATAATCTTGGGTAAGAAATGTGTGCTTGAGCATCACCTGGCAGCAAAGGCAGGGACACAACCTGGCAGCTTCAAATGGCATCATCCTGTCCTGACTTGTTTTCCTGAATCTGCACTGCTCCTTGGTCACCTGGTGGGAGGTTTGGACTAGATAATCTCCAGAGGTTCCTTCCAACCCCATATCATTCTGTGGTTCTGCCCGTGGACAGCTGTGGCTGGAAGTGAGTGCTAATGAACATGTGCAGAGGAAATTGGGGTAGGTCATTCATGAGGACAGCAAGAAAAAGGAAAGGTTAGAAAGGATGTTTGAGTATTGTCCTTGGCTGGAACAGGGCTACCAGGAGGAGGGTTTCCTGTATTACTGCAGCAAGAAGGAACCAGGGATTCTCTGAGGTGTCCCAGCATCATCTGGAGGATGTAAAAGAAGAGGTTTTGTGCTGGTTCCTGAAAAGTGTGGTATGAAACCAAGTACCTTGATGGCTACTTCTCCAAAAATGTAGGCTTTCTGAGCTTACCAAGTCCAGCCTGCATTTGCTGTGTCTGGAGATAATAGGAGGGCAGCACATTTAAAATAAATGGGTAAGTTTTAATTGGTCTAGAGTTTTAATAAAAGAATTTAATGGATTTTTCTTTCATGGTTAATTTTCTTCACCACCAAACTACCCAACTGGAATAAGGCTTTGCCTCCAATATTCCAGTGATGCTATGGGTTCAGAGTAAGGAGGTGATTTGCCATCTTTTATTTGGTGAAATCCCTTGTGAGGCCTTCAGAGGGATATCTCAGGATGGTCACACCCATGACCACGTTTCTTAGGAGCAAGGAACATGACACACCGCTTCTCACTGCTAATTCGCAAGGGTATTGGCAACGATCATAGGCACCCTACTGTGGACAAACAAGGGAATTAGAACAAATTAATAGATGATGAATTAATAGTCTGCATTCTACTGCCACTGCCTGCAATAATTGTTACTGTGATGCAAGCAAGTCTCTTGAAACACGTGGAAGGGACAGGTGACTTTAAAGCTCAGAGAATGTATGCACACGGAGAAGTTTAGCGCTGCAAGAGTTTAATGAGGCTGACAATTAGAAATTAAGCACGGGAACCACAGCCTTGTTTTTCAGAGGATGAGTTTGTATCTACAGTCGTAACATCAATAACCTAAGTAGAAATTTCCTTCTGTTCCAGTGGTTCAGAAAATGACCAGATCTCATAGCTTTGATAGCTTTCTGTTGATTTTATCTTCTCTGCTTAACTCCAGTATCAGACTGTTAACCCTTGAAATCAAGTTTTGCAAGTATTTTGTTGCTGTAAGAAATTGAAAGAAGAAACAAATAGCCTATGAAGAAACCATAATGGTATAATTTTGAAAGCGCTAGCTGTAACTCAGACTGTCAACTTCTGAAGGAAACAAGCATTATTGCTACTTGATTTCCATGCATTGGTAAAGAAATCAACATGACCACAGAAATGCTTCATGGCATGAATACTTGAGTCATTGCAAATTCTATGAAATCTGTTTGTAAAAATGTCAGCAGTTCGCTCTCTGCAAATTTCTGAGCTTACCAAGTACAGCCTACATTTGCTGTGTCTGGAGATAATAGGAAGGCAACACATTTAAAATAAATGGGTAAGTTTTAATTGGTCTAGAGTTTTAATAAAAGAATTTAATGGATTTTTCTTTCATGGTTAATTTTCTTCACCACCAAACTACCCAACTGGAATAAGGCTTTGCCTCCAATATTCCAGTGATGCTATGGGTTCAGAGTAAGGAGGTGATTTGCCATCTTTTATTTGGTGAAATCCCTTGTGAGGCCTTCAGAGGGATATCTCAGGATGGTCACACCCATGACCACGTTTCTTAGGAGCAAGGAACATGACACACCGCTTCTCACTGCTAATTCGCAAGGGTATTGGCAACGATCATAGGCACCCTACTGTGGACAAACAAGGGAATTAGAACAAATTAATAGATGATGAATTAATAGTCTGCATTCTACTGCCACTGCCTGCAATAATTGTTACTGTGATGCAAGCAAGTCTCTTGAAACCCGTGGAAGTGACAGGTGACTTTAAAGCTCAGAGAATGTATGCACACGGAGAAGTTTAATGTAAGAGTTTAATGAGGCTGCCAATTAGAAATTAAGCACACGAACCACAGCCTTGTTTTTCAGAGGATGAGTTTGTATCTACAGTCGTAACATCAATAACCTAAGTAGAAATTTCCTTCTGTTCCAGTGGTTCAGAAAATGACCAGATCTCATAGCTTTGATAGCTTTCTGTTGATTTTATCTTCTCTGCTTAACTCCAGTATCAGACTGTTAACCCTTGAAATCAAGTTTTGCAAGTATTTTGTTGC
Source organism: Calidris pugnax (assembly GCF_001431845.1). Lineage (NCBI taxonomy): Eukaryota > Metazoa > Chordata > Aves > Charadriiformes > Scolopacidae > Calidris > Calidris pugnax. Next base: position 89,636 of record NW_015090759.1, read on the forward strand.
TGTAAGAAATTGAAAGAAGAAACAAATAGCCTATGAAGAAACCATAATGGTATAATTTTGAAAGCGCTAGCTGTAACTCAGACTGTCAACTTCTGAAGGAAACAAGCATTATTGCTACTTGATTTCCATGCATTGGTAAAGAAATCAACATGACCACAGAAATGCTTCATGGCATGAATACTTGAGTCATTGCAAATTCTATGAAATCTGTTTGTAAAAATGTCAGCAGTTCGCTCTCTGCAGGAAACTGCAACTTCTGCATTACATTTACCAACATCAATGTCATATAAAGCACATTAGAACATCTGAGTTTTAGAAAAATAAGTGCTAAATTTATATTAGCTACAAAAATCTCAAAGAGTTTAAGGATAAATTTTATTTGTGTCTGCTTACTATACCAGTTCTAATATAAATTAAAAAAAAGAATAGAAGAATATCTGTTTCCATTGCCCTAGAGCAGCATTATTTAGGGAAGTTGTACTCAAAAGGCATCAGCTTACATTTAAAATTAAATGCTAAGTAAAGAGAAAAATATACAGTCAAAGTTGAAGTTGTAGTTCTGAATAAGATTAGTCTCAAAATAAAAGTCCAATTAGCCAATTGATGAGGATGTACAAGCCCTTTGCAGTAGATGGCAATATTCATCTCACCGAAAATAGATGGCAATATTCATCTCACCGAAAAACAAGAATTAACTAAATGCAGAGCAGGGATTTGTGGTCTAAGCCAGCGTCTCTTTGTGGTTAAGGTGTGAAGAACTGCCCTTTCATTTGTTTTTCTTTTTCGCCCTTTCACCTAGAGGATCCTTTGGTTTGAGGATAACAAGCCTTCAGTTCCTACGAGCTTACACCCCAATTTGAGAATTATTCCTGATTTCTGCTGGGCTTGCTGACAGCCAGTGAATGTTGTTGAGTTCAATCTGCCTAATGACGTGCATTCAACAAAACCAAAGTGTTTTTTTCCTGTAACCCACTCTGCCACCACAGACTATTTCTAAGCTTTTGCAGTTTCTTGGTGTTCAGGTCATCTGGAATTTGCTCTTTCTCAATGCAAAGGATTGCAGTAAACCAGTCCATTAAGAGGTGTTGAAACTCTCCTGATGGTCCCCCATTATGACGTTTTATCAATTACTTTCATCCCATAAAATATTTATTCAGCTGAAAGTGGAAATGTAGTTAAAAATCTTTTATAAGGACACAGCTGGACTCCACCATTTGCTTTTCCTCTAGAAGGGTCATGCCATGATGTTTCCTCTACCTGTACTTTTTTCTTGGATGAAATCACTTTCTCATCCAGAAGAAATCTTAGAGTAAAGGTTAGAGTCTCTCACCTTCCTCAGGGAGATATGTCTTCTCAGGATGGTCTTCCAGTACACAAAGTTTTTTCCTCTATTGGTACACTTTCTTCTTTCCCTCTCCTTCTGAAATGCCAAATAACTAAAAAAATTACTGAAGTAGCAACTGGATGTCACCGTTTTCTCACAATATCTCCTGCACCTTTTTACTGCAATGTTGTAGCTCGTGGGCTGCCAGCTACCCCAAAATGGGAGCTGAAGTCAGGGCAGACTGAGATGCAGCATCCCCAGCTACAAGGTCCTGGGGGACTCACTTTGAAATGAAACTAAAGTCATTTTCAATATGGAATGGTTTTATTGTAGGGGTACATCTGCACATAAACTTTACCTTGGGTTCGGAACAGCACATAAAGGCTTGCAAGAGATAAATTAGGCTAAGTATAGCACTCGTCATTAATCAGGATACTAAACAAGCATGAGCGCTAGAAAATGAACACAGCTGCCCCTTCATTTATCTTGCTGTCAGAAGGTACCTCTCCTACAGAGAGAAGCTCAGAAGTGGTGGCTTAGGGTCTTTTGTGTCTCTCAGCTTGCCGAGGCTATGGATGCTCATATATAATAACTACATATCTATGTTACATGCATATATGTTTGTATATATATAGAAAAATATCCTGTATACATACCAGTACCGTTTTTGTACTGGTGTGTGTATATTGATGTATGTGTTCTCAACAGTCCTAAACTGTAGTTTTAAGCTGAAAAGTGAGAGATATGCTTGTTTATTTAAAAGGAAAAATGTTTACTAGTTATTTCTGTTCACACTGAGTATTCTGACTCAATTTGATGTATGTGTTGTCAACAGTCCTAAACTGTAATTTTGAGCTGAAAAGTGAGAGATATGCTTGTTTATTTAAAAGGAAAAATGTTTACTAGTTATTTCTGTTCACACTGAGTATTCTGACTCAATAATGGGAATTTTGGCTACAGTGTTACTGTACGGTTATATTCTGTGATAACTTCCATCAATTCACCACACATGAAGATGTGATATAAGTGTAGCTGATACAGTAAATCATTAACGTTCATTCCAGAATGAATATATGATGCTGGAAGGCAATAAAACCCTTTATTTCTCATTTCCTTTGGGGAAAAAAACAAATAAGTGAAGTAGAAGTTACTGGAAGTCTCCAAGTGTTAGTTTTATAGTTACTTCTCTGTGTCAAAGGGTATTTTGAAGACAAGCTCACCAATGGCTAGTGAGATACTGGCTGGCTGGTCTTCCTTGGTCTGACCTTTTGCATGAAAGCAATAAATCAGCTAGCCTTCCATGTCTCTCGTATTGTCCCGAGCTCTTGGGAAAAGGATGACTGAATAGGAAGAATTAGTGCTGCTGCACAGGATTTAGCATAATGGATAGATCATTGACCTTTTTAAGCCTGGTATCCTGGCTCCTTCACTGGCCTGCCATGGCTGCTTCAAGTAAGCGAAAAACTCCATCCATAGCAGGGAAGGTTTGTGGGGAAGGGGAAAGATTTTTTGGACCAGAGTCATGAGAACGGGTTGTTCTATAGCAACGGGATACCTATAGCAGTGTGCCTATGGGAATATGAAGCTCCTTATGGGCTGCAGCACTCATGTCATTAGCTTTTTTTGGTTGGCATTTTCATGACTACCCTGTTGACAGCATCCCAAACGGTTAGTTTGAAGGTCAGCTTAGGAGTGGGCACCTAAAGACTGATGCATCGTTTTGACTGCATTGTTGACTGCAGTCTTTATTAGGACAAGGACACGTGCTTCAGGTGTGCAAACTGCTGCACCTCAGCCAAGAATTTGCAGGAGAAAAATACTTCACCACTTAAAAAGACAGAAGTATTAATATGCAGCACTCTGGTAGCTGTTAATATTAGATATGCAGGTTACCATGCCCAGGTAGATATGACATGTGTTATAGGAAGATATGAAGTCTCATTTTACAGAGACTGCTGGAGGCCAAGCAGTGTGCCTATGGGAATATGAAGCTCCTTATGGGCTGCAGCACTCATGTCATTAGCTTTTTTTGGTTGGCATTTTCATGACTACCCTGTTGACAGCATCCCAAACGGTTAGTTTGAAGGTCAGCTTAGGAGTGGGCACCTAAAGACTGATGCATCGTTTTGACTGCATTGTTGACTGCAGTCTTTATTAGGACAAGGACACGTGCTTCAGGTGTGCAAACTGCTGCACCTCAGCCAAGAATTTGCAGGAGAAAAATACTTCACCACTTAAAAAGACAGAAGTATTAATATGCAGCACTCTGGTAGCTGTTAATATTAGATATGCAGGTTACCATGCCCAGGTAGATACGACACGTGTTATAGGAAGATGTGGAGTCTCATTTTACAGAGACTGCTGGAGGCCAGGCAGCTCCTAAAATGTCCTTGCTGCCCTGATTTAGGTAGCTACATCCTGCCCCAGATGTGTGTTTTGTACTGTTGAGACCACATAAGAAAATACCTGAGGACTTTTCTGCTTGGCTGATGCTGTGATGTGTTCTCAAATCATCACAGAATCACAGAATATTCATGGTTGGAAGGGACCTTTGAGATCATCGAGTCCAACCACGATGACTTACACCTCGCGTTCACCATCTCCTGGACGTGTCTCTGTTGCAATGTTTTGTACTTCCTCTAACCACAATGACTTACACCTCACGTTCACCATCTCCTGGATGTGTCTCTGTTGCAATGTTTTGTACTTCCTCCTTTCTTACTGTGTGTTACCGACAAGCAGAGGCAGCACAAGAGATCAGGCTGATTTTAAGGAACTGAGAAGAGACGTAATCTCGTTTCCAGCTGGGGTGACACCTCCTTCCAGCAAATCACATGGCAAAGCGGGGAATTTTCAGAAGGACCAAAGCTGGAGACTGAATGGGCTGCCAAGACGCCTACTTCAGAGGGGATCAAGTACCCTGTCAGCTACTTGGCTTCTTGTTCACAAAACTCTGTAAAAAAACCCTGTAGAGGTTTCTCTTTTAAAAATTGGCTTATTCATATCTAATCCTGCTCTCCTGGTGTTTTATTATTATTGCTTTTATATGGTCCCCTGAGCTTTGTTATCACCAAACAGCAGGTATACTGTTACTTGCCCGTTGCCTGACAAACCTGTCCCCAAGAAACCTCCAGTGATAGGTCCTGTTTGTGTGCTACGCTCAGGTCATGTCATCACTGGTTTGGTTTTGCTGCTGTGGAAAAGGTTTTTATCAGTTTTACTAGTAGTGTAAACCCAAATCATTTAAATAGCAGAGAGCATCATAAGCATCCGAGTTTCTACCAGTTGTCTTCTGTCACCGGCATGTGTACTCATAGTGGAAGGGGTTTCACTTTTGGGAAATCAGCTTCTCCATCTGCTTTGTGGACTGCTAATGTCAGCGTAGCTGAGAGGGAGTCGAGGACCGAAGTTTGTCACATAAATAAAACTGAGAAAGAAGTCGGAGTAGAGACTTAGTTATATGGAGAAAAATGACAGGTTTGAAATTCACAGGTCACCCACTGAAACCTCCTCTTCTGGAGGAGGTGTGAGTGTTAAGAAAGGAGAGGACTGTCACGTTGTCACACAGTCGGGCAGGCAGCGGGGATGTCTGGTGCACTCCCCCTTCCGAGGAGACGCAGAAGTTCAAGAGGAAAGCCAGGGTTTCTGCCTCTTCAGGTTTCTTTGGCAAGATCGTGGGTAGTGAATCTAATGGCCAGATTTGAAATACTCTTTTCAAATTTCAGAGCAAAGAATTTCAAAGCAAGTTTCATTTTCAAGCATTCAAGCGATATGTTTTTCAAGGTAACACTTATACATATCCATATTGCAAATCACAGGATCATTGAACCATAGAATCACAGAATCGTTTGGGTTGGAAAGGACCTTAAAGATCATCCAGTTCCAATCCCCTGCCCTGGGCAGGGACACCTCCCACCAGACCAGGTTGCTCCAAGCCCCATCCAGCCTGGCCTTGAACACCTCCAGGGATTTAATTTCTAGGCTTAGCACAGTGCACAGTCTCGGGTGAAGTGCCCAACTTGCTGGGGAAAACACAGGAAATTAACACAGAAAATTCCATCTCAACATGAGGAAAAACTTCCTTACTTTGAGGGTGGCAGAGCCCTGGAAGAGGCTGCCCAGAGAGGTGGTGGAGTCTCCTTCTCTGGAGACATTCCAAACCCACCTGGACACGTTCCTGTGCAACCTGCTCTGGGTGGACCTGCTCTGGCAGGGGGTTGGACTAGATGGTCTCCTGAGGTCCCTTCCAACCCCATATCATTCTGTGATTCTGTGAAAAGTCTCACTTTTGTTACCATCTCTTTCTTTCTGCCATACTCCCACGCTGGAATTGCTCTGTGTCTTGCCTCTTATTATATCCTGGCCTATTGGTACTCTCTGACTGCTTCTTTCTTGCCCTGCCCTTGTCTTTCTGGCACGCTGGAGAGCATGGATGGAGCCTGAAACTGTCCCTGAAGCAGGTTGTTGACAGGGAAAGGCGACAGTGCAGGACCTTCTTCTCCCCACCGCTGTTTGCAGGGCCAGGAGCCCATGGGTGCTGGTGGGATGATGCTGCTCCTCTACCGATGCAACCTCTAGCATAGCCCAAGAGGAGCTGCTGAACTTCACTTGTTTTGTCAAGTTTTTTGCCTCTGGCCAAGGAAATTGAAAGTATATTTTAAAAAATACTGATTTAAACCCTCTCACCTGAGGTGTACTTTGACTGTTTTACAGGTAATGCTTTTCATTCCTCTTCTGAGTACGCCTCAAGCTATTTGGTATTTGCATCTGTGTTCATTCTGAAAAGTGACATTAATATCGGGACAGAAAGGAGGATTATGCAGTTTGCAGGGGTAGGGTTGTGAAAGGGCTTCGTCAGCTGCCAGCAGCCATAAAAAAAATTGCTATAGGTAATAACACCACACGTGGTTTAACTTCCAAAAAACATGCCCCCAGTAAGCAGAATAGGCACTGCCTGCTCATTTCTGTAGACTGCAGATTTCCAATAGTCACAGCTCTTCCGTAGCTCCTCCCTGTGCCTGAGGAGCCAGTCAATAACAACACTAAATTAACTTAACGTAGAGTTCAGCAGGGCCAAAACTGCTTCACTCAATTCACTTACTACGTAATAATGCCATTGGTAGGAATCTGTTTTTAATTACAACAAAGGTTAAAAAGGCAGGACATCACAGTGGTTAAAACATCTCAAGCTGTTGATCAAGCATCCACTGTTTTTTTTGCTGACCTGAGAAGTAAATGAGTGGGAATTTCTGCTAAAGCAGAAAACATACTTTTTTTGTTCAGTCAAAAATGTTTTGCTGCTTGTTTAGTGCTTTCTTCCATGTAACAAAAACAAAAAAAAAAGGGATGCATCTTTAGATCTTTAGTCACTCAGGGTGGACTCGGAGAAGGGAGCATCATCTCTGCGGCTGAGCCAGATGTTTTGTAGTTTTCTGCATTTTTTGAAACGCAGCATGCCAGAATGGAGATTTCCCCTTAAATTGGATTGGCACTTACGACTCAGGCTGACCTTTAACTGCTGAATCTGATGACCGTGGTATAAACTCTGCCATTATCTTTACTGCAGAGGAGGACTTTTGTTCAAATTTGGCATTCATATAGTACTTTGATAATTATTTTTGAGTGGCAGGCGGTGTCACAGCAGTCTAGTATTTGAGATGCTCAAAGCAGACAAAACAAGGTCCAGTTGCCCGCGCTGTCCGTAATCTTTCCATGTAATCTTAGCAAATCCCTTAGTTCAAAGGTGGTTTGGTATCTGTGTATCTTAACACCTCTGAATATCTTTATGAACCAGATTAGAGCCCTTCCCTATTTCACAGGAATAAGACAAAGACAAATACATTAAAGGTTTTAAGGCACTCTGAAACTAGGGGTATTTAGGCCAGTAATTCCTATTGAAGTCTGTGGTCTCTGAATAGTGTTCTTCAAGAGATAATGATTCTTTTTAGCTAGGATATATGGCTTGCTGTGGTCTCCATGGTCATACAAACAGGTTCAATGTTTGAAACTCTTCTCATAGTCCAGAAAGAGGGTCACAACCGTCGCTGTTCACCAAGTAACTCTGCAGAAGTCTTCCAGCTTGTGCAACTGATGGCGTGGTGGAACCGTGGTTGGTCAACCTCAGTTCACATCACCCTTTACCTCCTCTACCACAACTGCTCTCCGGTTAGGATGAGTTGTAGGTCTCTGGAAGTGACTGATTCTTGTCACTCCATGGACTGAAAGGCTTCCTAAGTCCATGCTAGAGGAAAAAATTAGTACCAGAAGTCATTAGAGGAAGGTGACAATATTTTATTATGAATGGCCTAGGGCATTTGCTGGGAAAACAAAGGGGGAATTCTACCCTGTGATGAAATGACATTGGGAAAGAGAGGTACACAATGACCACGCTCAAAATGTTTTTTTATTTGAAAAGGCTGAAACTGCTAAAACTGCAATTTGAAGCTCTGCAGGCTGGGGGGTTGCTGCCTGACTGCCTGTCACCACGGCCAAGGGGACTTTCAGTCCAGACAGCTTATTCATTGCCCCAGTTCTGGGAATTACTTTGTCTTGCATGCCCTTTTTGCTCTGAAAATGTCGTGACTCAGGGCACAGCTTATGGCTGAACTTTTTTCCCGAACCATCAACAATACAGGAAAGATTATTCAACTGAGTCATTCAGGGACAATTTTTTGGAGAACAGAGAGCTTGCTTTCTGGCTGAAAGCTCAGAGGTTGGAGGCCTCCAAACACACAACTACAGCTGTGTGGGGTGTAGACTTTTCAGCTCTGGGTTCACAGACAAGGAGACAACCTGCTCTGCCTCTCCATAACTCAACAAGACTTCTCCCTATGCTAAGATGTGGAAACACCTCAGTTTTTCCATATACCATGGCTGGAAACGTTGGAAGGATCCAATCTTGAGGTCTTGCTTCTAAATTTTCACAGGTTTCTTGTCCCTGTCCTCAGTCTGGCACTGAGGACCCCCGACTTTTCCTTGCTCCTCAACCAGAGGAAGGAGGGTAGCAGAGTGGCTTATGGTCACCAAAGTGATTAAGGCGTTGCATTACTTGTGTCTTGCCACAATATGTCAGTATAATCCCATGTATGGTTCTGACAGACGACTCTTACTAGTTCCCTGGTTTATTTAGAAAACGTTTCATTGGGATTTGGGATTTTGCTATTGTTCTTTTCAGCTCTGTCTTTTTTTTTTTCCATCTGTGGAGAAATAGCTGCATGCAATGACCAGAAATGTACATCTTCTGAGAAAATGAAAGCAGAACTGTTTCAGGAGCAAAAAACCTACTTGAATTTGTTTAATTCTTAGCTTTTAAATGCTTTTCTTTAAACAAATAAAGAAATTGCAAACATCCATTAAAGTTTCGTTTCTGAAATGCACGTTTCCAGGCACAGCTAATGCCAAGCTATATAACCTTAGCAAATACAAAGACATTATACCCAAGACTGTGGTTTGATTTTTTTTTCTTTGTATTTTTGAAATTAGGATGCTCTTTACAAAGCAACTCTGACTTTTCTGTGGCAGTGCAAAGTTCACATCAGGATTCTTATGTGGATAAGACACTGTCTCTAAGCAAGTGAGAGAGTCCTGGCCTGTGTCCTGGCATGAACTTAGCCACTAGATTGTGAAAGCTGGTTCAGATTTTGACACAGCAAAGAGCAAGAAAAGAGTCTGTGCCTACTTGTGTTCCACAGCCTCTCTGCAACAGCTGTGATACAACCCCAGAGCCATCCACACCCATTATGTCCAGTACCACTGACCAGTACCTGCTCAGTCCTTACCTGGAAGCTGTTATGAGGTCTCCCCAGAACATTCTCTTCTCCAGGCTGAACAACCCCAACTCTCTCAACCAGTCCTCATAGCGTTCTGTTGTGCTTGCTTGCAGGTTGCCAACCGGGTAACATGGGTGTAATGTCTTCTGGTCCCTTCTTTTGGCCCGTTGGTTGGTCACACTTCAGCCTTCAGTTTGCTCAAGTTTTGCAATTCATTAGTAATACTAGCAGTGACAATTGGCTTGCAGACATAAAGCAGGTGGTTTTAATTTTGATTGTTTATGGAGTTACACCCTGTTCTGCACTTTTCACCAGCCAAAATGAAGTGCAGAGCGGGGAGTTCATACTCAGTTTGTTCCATGCAAGCCTCAGGAAGATGCCCGGACCCCTGAGATTACATAGCAGAAGTTTCTTGGGTGTTGTTTCTGTGGTTTTCTTCTTTTCTAGCCAGCCCCGCAAGGAAATAAGGTGTTGCAAGGTGAAATTTGTGAAACTTGCACAAAGTGAACAGGGACAGAGCCACTGGAGCAGGAGAGACCTGAGGTGGGGGAAAGTCTTTGGTTTCATGCCGACTTAATGCTGATATGTTGGTCTCTGTTAGTCAACTGATGGCGTGGTGGAACCGTGGTTGGTCAACCTCAGTTCACATCACCCTTTACCTCCTCTACCACAACTGCTCTCCGGTTAGGATGAGTTGTAGGTCTCTGGAAGTGACTGATTCTTGTCACTCCATGGACTGAAAGGCTTCCTAAGTCCATGCTAGAGGAAAAAATTAGTACCAGAAGTCATTAGAGGGAGGTGACAATATTTTATTATGAATGGCCTAGGGCATTTGCTGGGAAAACAAAGGGGGAATTCTACCCTGTGATGAAATGACATTGGGAAAGAGAGGTACACAATGACCACGCTCAAAATGTTTTTTTATTTGAAAAGGCTGAAACTGCTAAAACTGCAATTTGAAGCTCTGCAGGCTGGGGGGTTGCTGCCTGACTGCCTGTCACCACGGCCAAGGGGACTTTCAGTCCAGACAGCTTATTCATTGCCCCAGTTCTGGGAATTACTTTGTCTTGCATGCCCTTTTTGCTCTGAAAATGTCGTGACTCAGGGCACAGCTTATGGCTGAACTTTTTTCCCGAACCATCAACAATACAGGAAAGATTATTCAACTGAGTCATTCAGGGACAATTTTTTGGAGAACAGAGAGCTTGCTTTCTGGCTGAAAGCTCAGAGGTTGGAGGCCTCCAAACACACAACTACAGCTGTGTGGGGTGTAGACTTTTCAGCTCTGGGTTCACAGACAAGGAGACAACCTGCTCTGCCTCTCCATAACTCAACAAGACTTCTCCCTATGCTAAGATGTGGAAACACCTCAGTTTTTCCATATACCATGGCTGGAAACGTTGGAAGGATCCAATCTTGAGGTCTTGCTTCTAAATTTTCACAGGTTTCTTGTCCCTGTCCTCAGTCTGGCACTGAGGACCCCCGACTTTTCCTTGCTCCTCAACCAGAGGAAGGAGGGTAGCAGAGTGGCTTATGGTCACCAAAGTGATTAAGGCGTTGCATTACTTGTGTCTTGCCACAATATGTCAGTATAATCCCATGTATGGTTCTGACAGACGACTCTTACTAGTTCCCTGGTTTATTTAGAAAACGTTTCATTGGGATTTGGGATTTTGCTATTGTTCTTTTCAGCTCTGTCTTTTTTTTTTTCCATCTGTGGAGAAATAGCTGCATGCAATGACCAGAAATGTACATCTTCTGAGAAAATGAAAGCAGAACTGTTTCAGGAGCAAAAAACCTACTTGAATTTGTTTAATTCTTAGCTTTTAAATGCTTTTCTTTAAACAAATAAAGAAATTGCAAACATCCATTAAAGTTTCGTTTCTGAAATGCACGTTTCCAGGCACAGCTAATGCCAAGCTATATAACCTTAGCAAATACAAAGACATTATACCCAAGACTGTGGTTTGATTTTTTTTTCTTTGTATTTTTGAAATTAGGATGCTCTTTACAAAGCAACTCTGACTTTTCTGTGGCAGTGCAAAGTTCACATCAGGATTCTTATGTGGATAAGACACTGTCTCTAAGCAAGTGAGAGAGTCCTGGCCTGTGTCCTGGCATGAACTTAGCCACTAGATTGTGAAAGCTGGTTCAGATTTTGACACAGCAAAGAGCAAGAAAAGAGTCTGTGCCTACTTGTGTTCCACAGCCTCTCTGCAACAGCTGTGATACAACCCCAGAGCCATCCACACCCATTATGTCCAGTACCACTGACCAGTACCTGCTCAGTCCTTACCTGGAAGCTGTTATGAGGTCTCCCCAGAACATTCTCTTCTCCAGGCTGAACAACCCCAACTCTCTCAACCAGTCCTCATAGCGTTCTGTTGTGCTTGCTTGCAGGTTGCCAACCGGGTAACATGGGTGTAATGTCTTCTGGTCCCTTCTTTTGGCCCGTTGGTTGGTCACACTTCAGCCTTCAGTTTGCTCAAGTTTTGCAATTCATTAGTAATACTAGCAGTGACAATTGGCTTGCAGACATAAAGCAGGTGGTTTTAATTTTGATTGTTTATGGAGTTACACCCTGTTCTGCACTTTTCACCAGCCAAAATGAAGTGCAGAGCGGGGAGTTCATACTCAGTTTGTTCCATGCAAGCCTCAGGAAGATGCCCGGACCCCTGAGATTACATAGCAGAAGTTTCTTGGGTGTTGTTTCTGTGGTTTTCTTCTTTTCTAGCCACCCCCGCAAGGAAATGAGGTGTTGCAAGGTGAAATTTGTGAAACTTGCACAAAGTGAACGGGGACAGAGCCACTGGAGCAGGAGAGACCTGAGGTGGGGGAAAGTCTTTGGTTTCATGCCGACTTAATGCTGATATGTTGGTCTCTGTTAGTGAAATCACAAGGGTGTCATTAATAAGAGGCTGAGGCTGATTGGAGCAACCTCATCTTCTGATGCCAGTGTTCCTCTGCGCAGAGCAATGTCCTCTTTCTTGCCTCCTGCCTCGGGTCACGGGTGTATTCTGTGTTCCAGGAAGGGTTATTGCTTTCAGAGAAATAGTGCCGCTTGGAAAGTCTTCCCAAAGGTTACTGATTGGAGTGTGAGCTCTGACTGGATGTGTTAAGTAAAGATTGATCAGAGCTGTCATGGAAAATTTGCATTCCAGTCCTACTCCAGGAAATTTAGACATGGCATTGGGAAATCTTACAGCCTGGAAAATGAAGGACATGGGCTTTTGGCCACAGAAAAAAGAAACTCATTCTGTTTTTTTCACTTGAAAAACATAATTTTATGAAAGATATTTTAAGAAGTGTTTTTTTCTTTCAGCAGAATTCCAGTTTTTCATTAGAAATATTTGTCTGGATGCATTTCCATTGATCCCATTCACATGCAGTGCAGGGGTTTATGGAAAATCAGCTGAAGCTTCTCTGCTATTTAGTTTGCTCTCCTCTGTTTGTCTCATTTCCCCACCATATCCCTCAACATGAGTAGCTATCATTTTATTTTGAGAGGCCATGTTTCTGGCCACAGCTCACCAGGTCTCAGGTTCACTGATGCGTGGCCCTTTCCTTTGATGGTGTTGATGGCCTGGCTCTAAAATGTCAATGTTCCTACTTTATCTGGAAATGCAGGATGTTTTTTGCTGTAATGGTCAGTCGTGGTAAAATGAAGAACATGGTGTTCCTTTAAATGGCTGCTGGTAGTAAGAGTTGATGCTTTCAGCTGTCTTTAATATACAGCAGGTATAAACAATAGGGAAAAAAACCCCCTTTCCTAATCTAAGCCATTTTGGCCAGCTTTACTCTAATGCATCACAGCTACTGTTTGCACACACTAAAGGAGTGCACAGCTGCAATATCTCTTACTTGTTTGTGGCTTTTTGCTTCTTTTTTGAGGTGGTTGCACAGCTTGAAGACTAAGGAGGAGCGTGCCTGGAACATATACAATAGTAAATCTCCCTATGGCTCCCAGGTGGGCTTCCTAGTCTTGGGGGTGTCCTGCTGAGCTCTTCCCACTCCTTCTGCTTGACCCCAGACTCCTCTGTTTCAAAAGTTGAGAACTCAAGAATACATTACTTTTTATGTCATTTTGTCTACTATTATTTCTAGAAGTCTATCTTTTTGAGGCAGCAACTTTTGAGGAGCAACTTGGCAAGAGATGGTGGTCTTGTGTGCTCAGGAATGGCATTATCATACATCTCGTGCAGCTGAAAGCTTTTAACTTATTCAGTCCTATTCTGTACTTTTGGCATAATTTTTCATGGTATTTATTGAAGTGGAGCAACATTTCAGAAGGTAAGCGAACTAAGAAGATACTCAGAATGAATGTGCCATAAAGCTGTACCAAACCACGATCTCGTTCAATTTCTGCAGTCTCTTTACATTTACTTTTCTGAGTTTCATTCTTTGTGGTCCACAAGACTTCCACAAGGGAAGTCCATTCAAATGGTCTTGTGCAAGACCCTTTTTCTTCTTTTTCACAAGACCATTCATCATTTGAATGCAAAGGCTGTTAGAAAGGCTGAGGCACCCAAGGCACTCTGCAACTCCAATGTACACACCAAGATTTCCTCAACTATGTTCCACCCCCATAAACAGATTTTCTCTTCAGATTTATGAATATAGCCCTATAAATCATACACATATGACTTCAGGGTCCAGCTTACACCTGGTAATTATCCCATTAGTACGTTACAGTAGCATTTCACTAACTGGGGTACAGGTTCAGTCACACAGATGTGTGCCTAGTGCATGTCTGTGGGATGTCCCCTCATGACCTCAGCTGCTGCTCTGTGGAGGTGCAGGTCTCCAGCAGATCCCTTGTTGTATCTGCCAACCACGTGTGAATGCTGTGGACACTCAGACCTATCTTAAAGGCTGAGGCACCTTTGCTGAGGTGATTGAGTCCCAAAGACACACAGTCTATATGCTTGTTTCATGAACAGCTGCAGTGACTAAGCCTTTCCAGTAACTGGTGCTGTTTCTTCCACCGACAAATTTATCTATCTCCAGCTTTTGAAATCCTCTTGGTAATGGCAGTTTGCTCTCTAAGATTTCTTCTGAAATAGCTGAAATGGTCTCTCTAAGCAGAACACATAAACGTGTCCCCGTATATCTTTTCCTTAGCTATCTACACGTATAAAATAATTTTGCCCCATTGAAATATAGCTGTCCTTTTCTGAGGCACAAACTCTTTAGTGTCTGTGGCAGTAGCTATACTGTGTTGCTGGCCAAATCACTTTGCTCCTATTTTGTAAGCTTGTTGAAATGCACTTTTTTTTTCCTCTGACGCTGCAGGCTCTTTGCTTCCCAGCCCCTCTCTGTGTGTATTTTGTCTTCTCTCCTTGTGCTAGTTGCTCTGCTGCTCTGCAGACTCCTTCTAATTCGTCAGAGCTTAAATCAGCCTTTTCCAGCAGTTTCTTCCCCAGGCTTGTCTCTCTGATTTTCATTCCACTCAGGGCATGAATAGTAACTTCACAGACCCTCTGGCAATGTTTAAGTTTGATATAATAGATTTGATAGATTTGATTTAAGTGTGATATAATAGAGACAACCGTATTATTTTTCTTTTTGCTGATACCTTTTAGGAGCTTTGTCCTTCCCAATATAAGAATTTATAGTGAGAGTTTAGCCTAGAACTAAGAGCTTAGCCCAGTCCTGTACCAATCAAGTGCTTGTCAGCTGTTAAACAAACCCAGGGTTCCATAACAACCAATGTTTAAAAATACTCGTCTGATGTTACAAAATGAAAACCAAGAGTTTATGGCTGCTTCTTGGAAATCGCTGTGATTTCTATAAGTTCTTACGTCCCCTAAAAAAGCTGTGTCAGAATGACATTGCCTGAAGTGAATCAATTTAATGACAATTTTCCAATTGCTCTTTTGTAGGTATAGCAATTAGCACAATGGCTCTTCGTTGTCATCCTCTTCCTGTGTTTAAAGCTCTGAAGAGCCTGATCCTCAGAGCATGATATTATTGGGCTGCGTTTTGTCAGTATTGAAGGTATTTAGGCAACTCAGCATCAGGTCCCCGCTGCCTCAGAAAAAAGCACAATATTAAAAAAATTAAAGATTTTCGTGGGTCTTCAGTATTTACCTCAGATGACGGAGCCCTTTTTAGGACTTTTTTTTGTTGTTTGATCTTTCATTGTGAGCATCAGGGTTCAAGCTTCCCAGTTTGCCCCATCTTAAGCCAAAATTATGGCAGCAATGAACGCCTGAGCTGGGCCCTTAGTGGATTTAACACCTAAGACTTGCAATTAAGCTGCCACTGATGTCATCATTTGGGGAATTAAGTCTTTTTTTTTTCCTTGGAAGCACTTTATAAGAGTTTCTGCAAGCAAGTTGCAAAGGAGACTCTAACTTTCCTGACGATGAACACTGATGTCCCCTCCAATGCTCTGCAGAAGTGCCCTTGTTTTGTGTCCTGAACCATTTGTGGCAAACTAAACCTCAGGAGTTTGGGTTTTACTTCTTTTTTTTTCCTTATCAGACAGATTTTACAGATTAGTATCCTTGATCGTTGTAGGAAACACTGAAAATATAGAAAACCCACACAAAACCCCACCTATTTAATTCCCTGAAGTTTGCTATCCCTACTTGATGACGCCTGATGGATCTGTGGCAAAAGCCAATGTCATTTCACAATAGCACCCCCGCCCCTGGGCCGTGAGAGACGTTCTCAGCTGAGATCAAGCCATAAACACCAAGTCCACATCTGATTAGAGCAGATATACGGGAGGTACGAACAGAACTGGCCAGATGCTAGACCATATGATAAACACCGAGGATCATGGCATCCTATAAAAGTGGGCATTTATATGGTGCAGCTGGCTACACATAATCTTCTCCTAATTTATCAGGCTGAAGCATCTGGTCTGTTGCTGTTGCTCTATCACCTTTTCCTGAGCCTTGTTCCTGAATTTCTGGTAGTTGGGTACCGCTCTTCGGCGTGCCGGTGGAACGGGAAGTTAAAGCCATTTACAGTGGGAGATAAGCTCTTACTCCATCCGACAGATAAGATAATGTTCAGCCATGGTCATGAAAGAATGACGGGTTAGGACCTTGTAGGATGGGTTCTGCTTCACACAAAGATCAACAACTGCGAACTCTAAGAGACATAATATCTATTTCTTGTTGGCAGAACCTTCAGCCAACGTGACACGAGGACTTGGCCATTGCGACAGGCCGTGCCCATGACTGCAGACATCCTCTGGTGACACCGCAGGCGAAGGGTTGAGAGAACGGGTTGCGCAATCCTGCTTTTGTGACACTGCTTAGTTTTCCCCACCCTATGCCATAGCCCCAGGAGCCAGCACTTATTTTTCTCTCTTTACTGAAACAGAAGCTGCTGTTTGACACCTTGCTAGAAAAATGCCTGCTCTATCAGTGACTGAAAAAAAAAAACATGAGAAGGGTGTTCTCAGTTGGGCCTTGCAAACTTATGGTCAGGAGGAGTCAGGCTGATGATGTGAAGATGTCCTGTGCTGGGTGGTGTGCTCCACCGTGGAGCCATGTGCCACCCCAGGCATCTCTGCAGAGGTGGCCCCACAGCAGATGGTCTCTTTGTGTCCAGAAGGAAGAAGGAGAAGGAAGGCCAGAGCTCGCTTTTCCAGGTATTTCCAAGCTGCAAGAAAGCCCCAGTTGTAGTTTAGAGCCTGGGAGATCTTTTCCTCCGTTCCCCCCTCATGGAGACAAATGGCATAATGAATACAATGAAGCTGTTTTTTTTAAAAACACAGCATTACCAATGGTATCCAGAAGCTGTGGGGTGCAGATGACCCGGCTGGTGTATGCTACAGGAAAGTCCCTCTCCTTGCTGGACCCCCATCCTGCAAACCCAGTGGAGCACATCTTGGGAACACGGCGCTACCACCGGCTGTGGAGAAAACACACAGCCCTAGTCATTTCACCAAACCCTGCCCCAGTCAAACTGCACGTCAGAGCAGAGCGGGAAGGAAATTTGCCTTTCAAACAGAAAGAGAAAATTGGCTTTTGCAGAACATCATGGGGTTGGCGATGATAAATCCTGGTGCCGTCAGAATGGAAGCGAGACGTTCGCACAGCTGGTGCGCTGTTTTCTGGAAACCTGTGCCGTTGCTGAGGAAGTGAAATCTGGTTAGCAAACCTAGCACTGCAAGACTCATTCATATCTTTTATTTTTGGGTTTTTTCCCCAGTGTAGGAGATGTACATTTTGAATAATTTCATCCAATCGGAAAACTTTCTGGTTTCCAAAATTTCCATAGACCCATGTCATGGCAGCTGCTGTATTTCTAGCCAGATCTGAATGCTCCAAGCACCCCTATGGCTCTGCTGCTTCTATTTTCAAAAGTCTTTAAGATTTGAGAGCCCTAAACAGTTCCATCCTCTGCGTCTGACATAAGTACAATATCCAGCGTTGTCAGAGTCTATTCCCTGACAAGGATTAGTAGATGTCACCTTAATAAAGCTTCATCTTTGTGTCACAGCGGCAACTTGTGTTGACTTAAGGAGTGAAGTGAGTTTGGGAAAGAACCTGAATTACTGCAGATACGGTTTTCAGGCTGTAATAAGCCACGAGTGGATGAAGTCACCACTGCTGAAATGTAGGACAGGCTATTTCTTAATAGTTTGCCTGAATGGTTTCGTTGTGATTCTGCCCCGTGCAAGAGGGGTGGTGGGGCAATGCTGGATCTGAGACTTGTCGTGGTGCTGGGTACTATACATGGATTTAATAAGTCCCGTTTCCCAAAGAAAATTACTTAAATTGAGAAACTGTGTGATTATGGGCAGGGTAAAACAACTGGAAGAAATGGGACAGGAGCAACAAGGGAAGTGTGGTGAAGGAAATCTGGTTTTGTGGACTAGATGTGGATGCAGCTAATCTAGTCATTAAATATATCATGTGTTAGAATCAGATAGTGGAAATATTTAATCTGTAATGCTCTTTTTCATTCTGATGAAGGCGAGAGTGACCAGAATTCACTTACTCAAACACATCCTCCTCCTGGATGCCTACTGCCAGCGATGAAGAGTTGTAGGAGCAAAATCATTAGAAACCACAGGTGATGGTCAACACCCACTCATCATGTCCTGATAAACGGCTGGAATAGGAGGTCTTTTCCATTTAACTGCCTGTCATTGACTAAAAGTGAGCATCTTTTCTGTTCTGGTTTAAACGAGCTCCTGCCTAATCACATCCTGGTTTCACGACCAGAAATGTTATGTTGAGGGCACTGTGAAGACAATGTGAGTGCGGGGTATGCTCCTGGACTATAGAGTTCTTACTGTAAGGAAAGGATGCTTTTTTTTATTGCAACCTTTTCTTTTATTGCAAAAAAGGTTGCAACCTTTGTTGCAGGAGAAATAAAGTATCTGCAACTTCTATTTTATAAACTGTATTTGAATTCCAAGGCTTAAAATAGAAAACCCCTAGGAACAATCTTAAAGAGATTTTCACAAGAGCTTTTTGCTTTCTTTTGTACTACAGTACATTACTATTTGCTTTCTAAATGCAAACCCATACCTTTTTAAATTGTAATATAGGACATACAAGTTATCCTTGGCCTTTGCATCCAAAAGTAATTATGATGAATCAAATAATTGAGTGCAGCAAAGTTTAATTTAAAAAGCATCGAAGTATGTATTCCAGACATAGACCACATATTTTGATTTATAGCTGGATCTGTGATGAGAGGCATCTTCTGCCATTATTCCTGTAACTGGGAAGAGAAAGAGAATTGCTGTTGGAGTGTGCATTTAGCTGGATGGTATTTGATTTAACTTAAAATGCAACTCATGCCATTTGCCTGCATCCTTCCTGTACCTCTGCAGGTCGTTCAGCAGCTCCTAACCTGAGCTTCCAGCCTTTCACAGTACTGGAAAAAGCAAGGAAAAATGCAGGAAAATCACCAAGAAACTGGCTCCCTCCTCAGCCTAAACCCACTGACCAAGTCTCAAGAAAGACCAACGTTAGGCATCATATTATAAAGCAGAAGAAAGAAAAATTTTTATGGTTAGAGTACCAGGCTGAGAACCGAAGCACAGAATCATAGAATCATCTAGGTTGGAATATTTTTATGGTTAGAGTACCAGGTTGGGAACCGAAGCACAGAATCATAGATTCATCTAGGTTGGAAAGGACCTTAAAGATCAGCTAGTCCAACCATCAACCTAACTATGACAAAAAATAAATAAGTTGGAAGGGACCTTAAAGATCATCTAGTCCAACCATCAACCTGACTCTGACAAAAAATAAATAAGAAATAAGCAACAAAAAAATCACTAAACCATATTCTTGAGGACCATGTCAACCCGTCTTTTGAACACCTCCAGGTGCCTCAACCGCTTCCCCGGGCAGCCCATTCCAACGGTGGATAACCCTTTCAGTGAAGAAATTTTTCCTAATATCCGATCTAAACCTCGCCTGGTGCAATTTGAGGCCATTTCCCCTTGTCCTATCTCCTGTGACTTGGGAAAAGAGACCGACCCCCGCTACTCTACAACCCCCTTCAGGGAGTTGTAGAGAGCGAGAAGGTCTCCCCTCAGCCTCCTCTTCTTCAGACTGAACACCCCCAGCTCCCTCAGCCTCTCCTCATAAGACTTACTCTCCAGACCCCTCACCAGCTTCGTTGCCCTTCTCTGGACCCCCTCCAGCACCTCACTGTCTTTTTTGTTCAAACTTTGATGCTTTTTCCAGTTTTCCCTTGTTACCCCTAGAAAGGACCCAAATCTGAGCTTGCTAAGGCCAATGACGCCGAAATCAACTTTGGCTTAGATCTTTATACACACTGTGCCTTGTACCTGTAAGGCAGGATCAACAGTAAATCTCTCTGTTGGGCCTATGGTATGTGAAGAGAGTCTAGTGATTAAAGTAAGTAAACAAACAGATTTTTCAGACCAGCTAAGTGAGCTAACTCCTGCATTTTGGCCCACAGAAACTCATGAAATTTGATAACCGATTTATTTTTAAACTCGTTACACCTGAAGAACGGCCATGAAAGAAGGACAGGCTCATTTCAGTTCAATACATCAGATAAATCCCCGAGGGGAATTGCAGAGCTTGCAGCAGAATTACATGTGAGTAAAGTTGGAGGCTACTCATTTTCCGAGTTAATTATTACTTGACAGCAATAAAAACTGATGAAAGCAATAGTATGTATAACTATTTAAAGAAAGGGAAGGGGGAGGTGTGTCTGAGGACCGTGGCAGTGTGCAAATAATTATCCACACCGTTCCTCTAATCTCCTTGGCCGTATCCTTCTCGGCTGGTGTGAAACCAGCTGAGATGCTGTAAGAGCTCTGGGGTGTCATGTGGGATGGCAAGCTTCATACCGCCCCCGTTTTGTTTTGTTTTGTTTTTTAATCCTTTTGGAGAACATCTTTCCTTTGGTGAGGGGACAGCCCTTGACTTCCAGAGTCATCTCCAGCTTCAGGTGGTGACTTACCCCTTGGCAGAGGTACCAGCCCTGTCACTGCAGCACGGTGCACTGCCGGCTGCTGTAGGCACTGCTGCGGTCCAGCCTCGGCACGTAGGTTTTGGCCACGATGCAGTAGCTGACCCCCGGCCTCAAGTCTTCTATTTTAATAACCTTGTCTTTTCCTTCGTAGACCAGGACTCTGTGTCGCTTCGGAGTGGAAGTAAAAAGAGCCAGTCAAGCACATTGTGCCTGTGACTCAACTCTGATAAGGCTGGAGGAGGCAGAGCAGCACGTGGACTTGCACGAAGTCAACAACATTAGTAATTTATGATTTTTAAAGAACATTCTTCCCAAAAGAACCTCTTCTCCTATCCCCTTTTTTTTTTTTTTTTTTTTTTAATCTAGGCCTTAAATTACGAAATACTAAGTTGATGGGAAAGAATAGAGGGACTTAAATTACAAAATACTAAGTTGATGGGAAAGAATAGAGGGAGGAATTACAATTTGATTCAATAAAATTCAATTCCTGAAAAATAAGCCTGCTTTGTTTTCAAATACATACACAGTTACTCCATGGCCTCACAATCCCAGCTGACTATTTCAACTGTAAAACAAGAATGGTGTACCCATACTTTCCTGGCTTCTCAACGGCAAGGGATTTATAACTTAATATGCACTTACCTCGTCTAGCAAGTTGTTAATGATGAAGACTTGATATAGCAGATCATAATAATTTGTCATTGGTATGTTGCTGCCTTTCCTCCTTTTATATGGAGAACGTGGAGGCTGGAGCTTTAGTATTATGGATTTGTTGCTATGAAGCACAGTTACCATCGGAGGTCCTATCACAGCTAAGGAAACACACCAAAGTGATGAACAAAATTACAGCTTATTAATAACGTTTCACGGACCACAATTTGAATTCTTTCAACGATTTATAGTTCTTGTTACCAACGTTGTATTATGCTGTATTTACTGCTGAAGTGCCACTATGTAAATCCTTACTCCTTGGTGGTTACTGCTTGGGACATTTTGAGGATGACGTTTCCCATGTTTGTAAATCTATTTTTGAGCCAAAGTCTTTGAAACCTCTCAGAGCTGCAAGTTGCTGACTGCAGGCTGGTCAAGCAAAGTGCTTTGGATTCTTTGCCCTGATTTTTTTTTCTTTTCCTGTATTTATCTGAGTATATAAAACAGCTATTTGAACCATTTCAGTTATGCCAAGGATGGATCTTCAATCATTACTTCCAATTATTTATTTTTTTTTGCATTTTCTTGGTTAAACGCAGCTCTGGGTTCAAAGTAGGTAGTGTCTGCCTCGTGTCTCTCCAGGAGGAGGAGGTGGCACAGGGCAAGATGCTACAAGGTGCTGCTTTGTGGTGTCTTCTGTACAAGAGGCTGATGGCAGTTTGCACTTCAGGGCTGTAAAGTGACCTGCATTGACATTCACAATTCAATTTTGCATTGACCAGTAAAGGAAAACTGGTTAATCCACGGGGAACTTGCTGATAGGTACACCAGTACTGCTCAGTGGTTTGACAGTACTTCAATTTCATAGCATCATAGAACCATGGAATGGTTTGGATTGGAAGGGACCTTAAAGATCATCCAGTTCCAACCCCCTGCCCTGGGCAGGGACACCTCCCACCAGACCAGGTTGCTCCAAGCCCCATCCAGCCTGGCCTTGAACCCCTCCAGGGATGGGGCAGCCACAGCTTCTCTGGGCAACCTCTTCCAGTGTCTCACCACCCTCACAGCAAAGAATTTATTCCTCAGATCTAACCTAAATCTCCCCTCTTTCAGTTAACCAATACCCCTGATATTGCCCCACTCCCTGATGAAGATTCCCCCCCCATCGCTCCTGTAGCCCCTTTAGGGACTGGA
Source organism: Calidris pugnax (assembly GCF_001431845.1). Lineage (NCBI taxonomy): Eukaryota > Metazoa > Chordata > Aves > Charadriiformes > Scolopacidae > Calidris > Calidris pugnax. Next base: position 112,007 of record NW_015090759.1, read on the forward strand.
AGGGGCTCTAAGGTCTCCCCGGAGCCTTCTCTTCTTCAAGCTGCACAATCCCAACTCTCTCAGCCTGTCCTCACAGCAGAGGTGCTACCACCCCAGCCCTACAGTATTTCTAACATACTATGGCATTATAATGACTTTACTAACTAAAGGTTAGTAAAGGACACTTTGCTCGTGTCCTGTAGAATGACACTGCAGTGGAGAAAATGCATAAATGCGAGAAGATTGGAAGCCACAAGGCTCTCAGCCCTCTTATCCCTGTTCCCCTCAAGGACAGAACGTTTCCTTCATTTTCCACCTTGTGCCCAGCCCTTCCAGCAGCATGAAAAAAAGCTGAAAATAATTTTTATAATTCCATGCTTTGAGGATGGGGTTAACTTAAAGTGAGCCAAGCATTTCTGATCCCCTAAACAGATAAGTGGCTACTTACCCACGATTGGTTGGCATCCAAGTGTGGGGAAAATTATTTTATCACAGCCCTTCACGTGAGAGCTATTGACTGGCAACTTCTTTTGATACAGCTTTGTAGCTAGAACAGGATTACTCATGTTCGCAGATTGTGAGCAAAAGTGCTGCATTCCACCCCACAGAAAATCCAATTTCTTTCTCAGAGAGACCCCAGATGTTTGTACTTACTTTCTCGCCAGGGAGTGAATCTGCAGCTGAGGCTCCAGTCGGAATAGACACCAGCTGAGGCGGCTTTCACTCTGCCGTAGTAAGGCTCTTGGACATCAGAGGTCTCACTCGTTAGGTCACAGACGTGGCTTTGAATCCCCCAGCAGTCGTCTTTGTTCTGCCATGTGCTCTGCCCGTACCTGTGGAGAAGGAGGAGGAGGAAGGATGGAGGCTTTAGCTGTCGCCAACCATCTCCGTAGAGGTTTTTAACCACCCGTTTTAACTCAGCGCTACTGACAAGCGTTTTGCCGTGGAATTTAACTCCCTTCTTCAACTTGATGGCAGGGAAGATTGATTTCATGGCTGTTTGGGAGCTACAGGTCTCTGTCTTTTTGGAAAGAAACCTAAAGAGGAAGAGATGTGGGTCACCAGCCCCATAGGAAGCCCCTGCACACTCGCTCCTCTGGAGAGGTGGGTGAGCTTTGGCTTAGCCAGTATGTTTAATGATGGGCAGAATGCTGGTTTCCACCAACTGATTTCCCAAAGGTGACGTCAGGGGTTCGCCAGGCATGTCAGGGACAGGAGCACTGAGGACCAGCCCCTAGTGCTGCTGGAAGGTCGCCATCTGAAGCACCCTGCAGCACTGTCCTGGGGGGAGGTGGGCCACCAAAATACCTTAAACCTCCTGTCGCAGAAGTACCTGACCTGGCTAGGCTTGGACTTGGTGGCCTCCAAAAGTCTCCAGGAAGAGATGTGGGTCACCAGCCCCATAGGAAGCCCCTGCACACTCGCTCCTCTGGAGAGGTGGGTGAGCTTTGGCTTAGCCAGTATGTTTAATGATGGGCAGAATGCTGGTTTCCACCAACTGACCTCTGAATATCCTGTGTCACCTGAGAAATCCCTTCTGTGCAGGGATGGGTCAATTTCCCAAAGGTGATGCCAGGGCCTCACCAGGCATGTCAGGGACAGGAGCACTGAGGACCAGCCCCTAGTGCTGCTGGAAGGTCGCCATCTGAAGCACCCTGCAGCACTGTCCTGGGGGGAGGTGGGCCACCAAAATACCTTAAACCTCCTGTCGCAGAAGTACCTGACCTGGCTAGGCTTGGACTTGGTGGCCTCCAAAAGTCTGAGAAATCCCTTCTGTGCAGGGATGGGTCTGAGACTGGTTTTCCCCTGGTACTTACACTTTATACTGCACGAAGTAGAGGGTGTCTCTTGCCTCTCCAGCCCTCCCCGGCTGCCAATGCAAAGTGCTGTTGAGGTTGAAGGACCGAAACTCTACCTTCTGTGGCTTAATGGAAGCTTGCAGGTCTGGGTTTTCCAGCACGACAATCGCTGCAAATAATAAAGGCTGGTAAGAGAACGTTTTTGTCACAAACATGCTCCTCTGAGTTTAAATCGGGGGCGGGGGGGAATTGCTACAGCTCATTTGTTTTCATGACCAGCAGACAGCAGGGAAATCAAATCTTCTGGGTCTCATGTTCAAAACTTTCCAGATCTAGAAGTTACAGAACAAACAGGCTTGGTGTTATGAAAGGAACACTTTTATGTGGTTTGCTTTTGGTTGGGTTCGTGGTTTTTTTTTATTTCATTTTTCCTCAGTGAGTTTGCTGTGATGAAAGATGCCGGGTGGACATCCCAGGAAACAAAACCCTCCAGATCCATTCACAGAGCCTGCAGGAAGCACCCACATGAGTATTTAAGCTCGAGTGCTCTTTCCTCCACATCTCAGCTTTAACCTGCAGGGATTACAGCTGTTTTTAAAAGTTGTCACAATGGTGTTTATCAGCTCTTGCCTAATTAAAAATAACCTGAGATTCACTGCTTTTCCTATCTGAACTTCTGGAAGAAGCTGCCTGATAATTTTCAAGATAATCTGTTTTCAAACTCTGATGGTTACAGATGACAGAATCAGTTAATAACCTCTCTGAAGCATCCAAACACTAATTTTTTTCCGAGTTTCGTGACCCAGATGACTCACTATTACTGCAGCTTTATCCCTGGCATATCACAAAATCAGGTAAGACTTGTATTAGTTGAATTGAAGCTACAGTAGGTAACACAGCTATGAATAAATTTAATGGGAAACAGGCTTGTTTTAGCTGTATTTTAGGACTTTGATAGACAGAATAACAGACTGATTTGGAAATGACAGGACTTTTGAAACCCACCAAAAGACCCAGCGATTTCTTGATTCACCCAGAGATTGAAAAACAGACCCAGAGCCCCCTCCCCAGGTAGGAAAAGGGCAGAAAGCCTTTACTTACTGGTTATCTCATCCTGAAGCAGGTGCATCAGCAAGCAGAGGGAGGAAAGCGTGATCCCCCTCATGCTTAGGAGAGCAGCTCCATGACTGAAGAGCATCTCGCTTCCTCTTGGGCATGTCTTATGAGGAAGTAATTGTTGAGCACTCCAGAGTTCCCCTTATTTTCAGCGGTTTCCAAATTCCCCAATTTGGCTTTGGTTTAATTTAGCTGAAAAACATATGAGTTACTCTAAATTAAACATGAACAATTGTTCTTACTTGGCAGCTGTGGTCACTCTGAAGTTTGGAACTAATTATGAAGCAAACCAGCATGAAAAAGGTCCTTTTTTCTTTTTTTCAGGCTCTAATTCCCAAACGATGCCTGGCAATATTGCTGGATCCCATAAATTTGTCACACAAGCTTGTTGCTTGCCGTGCTAAGGTTTTTATGTATTTATTTGGTTGGTTGGGGTTTTTTTCAGCTCATTAGTCGCCCAGAGAAGAACAACACAAGAAAATTTGCTGAAAAACATGTAAAAGACCTACCTATGGGATGTCATCTCATTCGGTGGCCTGTCTTCGGGTGGAAGGCGAGCAGATGAGGTTCTCCAGGGATGCCTGTGGCAGGATGTCATCTAGGCATGGTTCCTCGGAGGGAAGAGGGGCCATGAAATCACTGCCAGCCGTGCTCTGGGGCAGTACATCTGCACCACCAGAGATGCTGGGAGGTTGGGACAGCCTTTGGGCAGGGACCGAGGAGGCCAGCCCAGCCCAGCCCATCGGGACAAAGTGCCACTTGATGTTGGACTTTCAGACTGCCTGGAGTCATACGTGCCGACGGGTTCGGGTGTGCCACGGCGCTGCCTGCACAAATATTGGTGTTTCTCACCTCTGTCCTCCCAATCCCACCTTTTGGACACAGGCATCCCCGCGAGCATCCTTGGGGGATGCCAGGGATCCCTGGAGAAAGAGATCTGGCTTTGTGTCTGGGAATGCTTTAATGCCTGTCCCCTGGGAGCTGGCTGTGTTTCGTGCTCCTGGGATGTATGAAAAGCTCAGCCCAGTTGGTCGCTGGTGGCAAACGTGGTGCCACTGGGAGCTTGCTGGCCCTCTTGCCCTGCCTTGCCCCTCCTGCCCAGCCTTGACCCTCATTCTTCCCCCCCACCCCCCCGCCGAAATCTCCGGGATGCTGACATCCACGTGTACTCCGCCGCACGTACCGGGCAAAAGTCAGGATGGCTTCTCCTTTTGCCAACTCACCCTGACAAGCAAGGAAGAGAAAAGTCAAATTTTGTTACGGCACAGTGAAAGAAATCCTCAATGTGAAGACTACCTGCCTGCAGAAACAAAAATTTGCCCAATAATCACTTTTACTTTGGGAAAAGGTGGAAGCAAAGCACCTGTTAGGTCAAAAAAGTCCAAGCTCTGGTTAAAATGAAGGTTGTTTTGTGGTTTTGGTGTTTTTTTTTTTAATTTAAAGGCATTTGGTTATAGTTGGCAGATTTCTACTCAAGAAGCTGGAGAAGCAAAGCACCTGTTAGGTCAAAAAAGTGCAAGTTCTGGTTCAAATTAAGGTTGTTTTGTGGTTTTGGTGTTTGTTTTTTTTTTTTTTTCCAACAGCTATACACCATTTGCCAATGGTCCTAATGATACTCCAGAGGAGATCCTGGTACGGATAGGCAGTGGAAAATTCCCAAGCTCTGGTTAAAATGAAGGTTGTTTTGTGGTTTTGGTGTTTTTTTTTTTAATTTAAAGGCATTTGGTTATAGTTGGCAGATTTCTACTCAAGAAGCTGGACTCCTGGGTGCAGGCTCTCAGTTCAGTTGATCAGTTCTCCCTCCTTACCCAAGCACTGAACCCGCAGCAGATGTATGAAAACTCCAGACGTGTGGCTTTGAATAACTACCTGGTCCACCCAACTACGGGAATTAAAGAACTGAGAAGAAATACAGAAAAGGAAAAAAACAAAAGCAGAAAAGCCACCCTCCCGTTACCGGCTGGGATTTTTTTATCTATCCATTTCCCAAACGCGTTTTCAAAATCCAATGACCTTTAAGTAGTTCCCCACACCAAATGCAATTAACGTTTCCTCACGGTATACGAGCCCGAGTGCGGGAATAGGGAACCTCTATAAACCAATCCCCAGGGTGAGACGCCGGCAAAGTTTAGTCACGCTTGTCTACAGGTTGTGGTGTGTTTATTTGCTCACTCGAATTGTACCCGCACACCTTTCCCGTACCCCGCCAAACAGCCCAGTGCCAGCAGCTGCCAAACGTGGAGCTTTGCCAAAATTGCTTGGGCTGGAGGTTCCTCCTCCCAAGGCAGATCTGGGGGGGGGGAAAGGGGGGACAGCCCGCCCGGCGCCAGCGGGTTTCACTGGCAAAAAGGCTTCTCTGTGCTGAAAGAGGGGGGAAATAAATGCTTATTCCGCAGGAAAACTCGGGGTTTCCTGCGTGCTGCCCTCTGATAGTGCTTTATCTGCAGCCGGGCTTGGCACTCCGGAGTAATCAGTAACTCTTCCCCCCCTTTTTTTTTTTTTTTCTTTTATTTTTCTGAGTATTGAAACAGCCGCCAGAAATCCCCGGATTATCAGCATCCCTAAGGCTGTGCTGCTCGTCAGGGCTTCCTGTGATAAAACCAGGCAAACCAGTGCCAGCCACACACACACGGACAGACAGACAGACGTGTGCGTACGTACACATGGCTTTGAGTGCCATGGAACACATATATAGTACAGTACATCTGAAAACATAACCGGCTGAGGAACACTATAGGATGACGTGCGCTCTCCATCGCTATTTATAACATGAAAACTTCTTAAAACCAGCATTGTTTAAGAATACTCCTAAGAGTACCATGGCTATTTATAACATGAAAACTTCTTAAAAACAGCATTGTTTAAGAATACTCCTAAGAGTACCCCCCCTTTTTTTTTTTTTTTCTTTTATTTTTCTGAGTATTGAAACAGCCGCCAGAAATCCCCGGATTATCAGCATCCCTAAGGCTGTGCTGCTCGTCAGGGCTTCCTGTGATAAAACCAGGCAAACCAGTGCCAGCCACACACACACGGACAGACAGACAGACGTGTGCGTACGTACACATGGCTTTGAGTGCCATGGAACACATATATAGTACAGTACATCTGAAAACATAACCGGCTGAGGAACACTATAGGATGACGTGCGCTCCATGGCTATTTATAACATGAAAACTTCTTAAAACCAGCATTGTTTAAGAATACTCCTAAGAGTACCTTGGGAAAAAATGGAAAATAATAACTTATTGCTTTTCCAGCAGAGTCCACGCGAGTGGTTCTGCTGCTAATTCATCCCAGTTTACGCCGAAGCACTTTTTGGATCCAAACCTCCATGAAACCATAGCACTGATGTTTCTGTGAACCAACAAGAGAACCCTGGGCATGAGAAGTTTTTCCGTTCCCAGAATAAAAACTTACCTGCAATGCTGAGTAAACAGATTTCTTTCTCTTAATATTGCTACACAGAGGTAAAAGTCAAGTACAGTCTTGCTGGAAGGTGCCTGACTCATCCCATCTGATAGAACCACCTCACTGGGTTTGTTGTTGGTTTGTTTTTTTTTTCTTTTTCCCTGGAATAAAGTGATTCCATCCATAAGAGGAGAAAAATTAACCCTGGAACTGCTCCTGCAGCACCCCCTTTGGCTTCTCAGACGCAAGATCTGGGATATTTGCAGTGGGTGTGAGGATGGATCCTGCTTAAATGCCTGGATGAGGGAGCGGGAAGATGAAGGAAGGGGAGAAACTCCCCGAGCACACAGAATACTTCTAGTAACTGTTTTCCCCCAATATATCTGAGTGGGATTCCCCCACTGCAACTTCTGACAGCTGCTTTTTGTGTTTTGATTGGGAGCCTGGGAGAATAGTCTGTCTTTTCTCCCAAATTGATATTGTTGACACCTGGGCTGAATCAAAAGAAGTGTGGCCAGCAGGTCAAGGGAGATGTTTCAAGCCCTCTACTCTGCTCTGGTGAGAGTACTGTGTCCAGCTCTGGAGTCCTTCCTTGGCACAGGAAGGACATGGACCTGTTGGAACGGGTCCAGCAGAGGGCCACAAAGATGATGAGAGAGCTGGAGCACCTCTGCTATGAAGACAGGCTGAGAGAGCTGGGGTTGTTCAGTCTGGAGAAGAGAAGACTCTGGGGAGACCTTATAGCAGCCTTCTAGTATCTAAAGGGGGGCTACAGGAGGGATGGGGAGGGACTCTTTATCAGGGAGTGGAGCCATAGGACGAGGGGTAATGATTTTAAACTGAAAGAGGGGAGATTTAGGTTAGATATTGGGAAGAAATTCTTTGCTGTGAGGGTGGTGAGACACTGGAAGAGGTTGCCCAGAGAAGCTGTGGCTGCCCCATCCCTGGAGGGGTTCAAGGCCAGGCTGGATGGGGCTTGGAGCAACCTGGTCTGGTGGGAGGTGTCCCTGCCCAGGGCAGGGGGTTGGAACTGGATCATCTTTAAGGTCCCTTCCAACTCGAACCATTCTGTGATTCTAATTGTTCACCTGCTCCGGGGGCACTGGGATAAAGAATCACTGCACATGAAAAAGAAAAAGAAAAAAAGAAAAAGATAAAAAGAAGAAAGAAGAAAGAAAAAAGAAAGAAAAAAAGAAGAAAAACAAGGAAAACCCCCACAGTCAGGCAAGAGGGACTTTTTGGCTTATTCTTTTTCTCTCCCCACCCTTCAGGGAAGAGGCATTGCATCACTCAGGTTCTTACAGCGAGGTTTCTGAGGAAGCAGGACAGACTTTCACTGCTCGGTGTGAGCCTTCACTGCCTCCCGCCCACAGGTACGAGCTGTTCAACTCTCGCTGTTAAAGGGCTTGGGTCAACATTTTAAAGAGGCTGCAGTTTGAAATTCCCCACGCCGTAGCTGCGCCTTCGCAGCGAGACATCTGACCACACTAAAGATGAAGGTCTGCTGAAGGCTCGCTGGGCAGCAGGTCACTATTTGCAGGGACAATTTTCAGTTAATGATGTGCAAGACACTGGATTGCACCAGAAGGTTAGTAACCAACACTAGCGTTCATTAGGAACTGTAGGTAATAAACCCCCCCTAAATTAGCTCAAAGCCTTTTATTTAAATTACACGTTTCTTTAAAATTGTCAGTTTTTCTCATTCACAAAGCCATACGATTATTTTTTTTTTCTATTGCTAAGGAGTTGCTGTAGCTTGTTTAAGCCCATTGAGAAAAGACCTGTTTTTGTTTCGGTTGTGGGTCCCCCCCCCAACCATCTACAGGCAAAAGCCCCCCAGCTTAGAGACATGTGGAATAAATACTCCATAATTTGTTGGTTTTCCTTAGGTAATCTTAATTACGGACTAGAACATCTCTCTGAGGAGGAAAGGCTGAGGGACTTGGGTCTTTTTAGTCCAGAGAAGACTGAGGGGGGATCTGATCAATGCCTATAAATACTTAAAGGGTGGGTGTCAGGAGGATGAGGCCAGTCTTTTTTCAGTGGTGCCCAGTGACAGGACAAGAGGAAATGGGCACAAACTTGAATAGAAGAAGTTCCATCTAAACATGAGGAGGAACTTCTTTCCTTTGAGGGTGGCAGAGCCCTGGAAGAGGCTTCCCAGAGAGGTGGTGGAGTCTCCTCTGGAGACATTCAAATCCTGGACACGTTCCTGTGCAACCTGCTCTAGGTGGACCTGCTTTGGCAGGGGGTTGGAGAAGATGATCTCCAGAGGTCCCTTCCAACCTCTGCCATTCTGTGATTCCATACAGGAAGGTGCCCGTGATGACTAAGCCAGGAGAAACCACAGATAAGCCTGGAAAGGTACAAACCAAACACTGCCCACGCTTTCTTGGTCCACCTACTTATGTAAAGAAAGGAAGGCTCAAAGTAAACGCTGGTGCTTGCTCTCAAAACACAGCACCACCACCAGCAGCTGAGCCAACGCCTGGAATATTACCCTGTGTGGGCAGGTGACGTCCCACACATTCATTTTTTGGGAGGTGGTGGCTGGAAGTCTCCGTGTCCCATCCCCACACAGACCACAGAGCGTGCTGGGCTGACTCATGGGCAGGAGAAGGGTGAGAGAGGATGGGGAAGAGACATGAGGAACCGGGACACCTGCTTCCATCTCCATAACCAAGGGCTGCGGGGGGAGAGAACGTCTCTGGCAGCTACACCAGGTAATAAAACCTGGGAAGATGCAAGCTCTAGGGGTTTCCCTGGCTGAGGGGAATAAAGAAAAAGAAGGGGGAAAAAAAAAAAACCAACCCAAAACTACCTTTTACTCATCTCTTCTGCAAGTGGATGTTCGTAGCATCGCGCTTCCCCGCCTCTGGCTCAGTTCTGTGCTTGTCTTGAATCCTCAGCATCATCTATTATCCAAGGAGCGTGAACTCCAGCACAGGACTCTGTTCTAACAACCATCTTCACTGCCACCCTCTCCATTTTTCCAACAATGTAACAATTATTTGTATGCATTTCCTTGTAGTTTCATGGGACTGATTTCTAGGAATAAGAACCTATTGGGCTTTGTATTTTCATTTAATGATGTAGACATTTGCAATACTTTCTAGTCCCAGCTTGATGGAAAACCACCTGGCAGTGGTCTGGAACCACTTTTTGAACTTAATTGAATTTTCATATACTGACTTTCAATACCTTAAACCTAAAATTTACTCCAAAGTATGTGAAAAGTTGGAAAGGTTTTGGGCTTTTTCCCCCTTTTCTTTCTGTTCCTAGAATGTGAAAACTCTTGTAGTGCAATCTACAGCCAAGGTGTTACAAGTAATAGAACTCAAGCACCAAAACAGAAACATCCCTTCTTCAGTTCCCTTGTCAGATTAAATAATTCAGGTTTGAAATAATTCCAGGGATGTTGTAGCCAAGAGGCTACAACACAATCATCTAATCTAACGCCTCACAGCATCTGAACATCAGGTATAAAACAAGTACACAGTAATGCAGGATAGCCAGTTTTTACAAATATTTTTTCATATAGTTGATTACATGTGGAAAACTATTCATACATAAGCATCTAACTGTTAATATTTGATAAGGAACTTTAAACCTAAACTAAGAAAAGAAATTATCCTATTATCCTGACATTTAATAATAAAACATTTGAAATAGAACAGTACTTCAAAATACTGAGTTTTACTACTGAGTTTGTAAACAAACTGGGTTTTTACAAGTTTTTGGTTTGTTTGGTTGGGTTTTTTTAATACAGCATCTCAGATGGCGTGTGGACACAGCCTCCCAGCATCCAGGGAGCAGCATGCTGAGCTTCCCAGCTCAGAATCCTCCACATGATTTTACAAGTTTTTGGTTTGTTTGTTTGTTTGTTTTTAATACAACATCTCAGATGGCGTGTGGACACAGCCTCCCAGCATCCAGGAACCAGTGTGCTGAGCTTCCCAGCTCAGAATCCTCCACACTGGTTTTCACACTCCTCGGAGGTGCCAGTTCCCAGTTTACTGCAACGTGACCATTTAACCAGAAAAATTGAGATCGCCCCGGGTCACTTACCTGCCAAAAAGCTGCCTTCCACATTCTTTTTTCTTACAGGAAATGAAATTGCTGGTTTTCCTGAACACCCCGCAGCAGCTGGTAACGTCTCTCGGGAATTAATCAACCAAATCTGCAGAATTTCTATGCAAAATGGGGTGGGGGGGAGGAACAGGGACTGCACTAATGCCACAGGTGGAAGAAGGGACTGAGAAATGGCAAAGATGCCTCCACCCGGGCGCCGACACCGCCCTCTAGCCATTCAGGCAAGCTCTTGCAACCCTTCCTGACCTGCTAAAAATTTATTTAATGGCATTTAAATGACATTTGCAGCAGGTTGCAATCACAGCTGTCGTTCTCACAGGTTGTGGGAAGCAGACAACACTACACACAGCTCCCAGCTTCTGGGACGGGACTGCAGGTGCCCTCCACCCTTCCTATAATTAACTGAGCTGTTATTAACTTGCAAAAGAACCCCAAAAAACCACCCTAAAAATACTCAAAACCCTAAACCGTAACACAAACCAGTCATACCCAGAACGATAGCCCGTTCCAGCACCTAAAGGGGCTACAGGACAGATGGGGAGGGACTCTTATCAGAGAGTGGAGTGACAGGAGGGGTAATGGTTTTTAAGTGAAAGAGGGGAGATTTAGAATAGATATTGGGAAGAAATTCTTTGCTGTGAGGGTGGTGAGACCCTGTCCCAGGTTGCCCAGAGAAGCTGTGGCTGCCCCATCCCTGGAGGGGTTCAAGGCCAGGCTGGATGGGGCTTGGAGCAACCTGGTCTGGTGGGAGGTGTCCCTGCCCAGGGCAGGGGGTTTGGAACTGTATGATCTTTAACGTCCTTTCCAACCCAAACCATTCTATGATTCTGTGAAAAGACAGTGCATTCGATTTTTATCCTTTTCCCTCTGCATCTTCAGTCTGAAACTGGATTCTCTATACTCTTTGTGGAAGGGTATTTTTGAAAGGGTGGTAATTTTTTTAAGCAACCTTTTGGAGCCTGCGCTGCTCAAGAGACATCAGACTTGACATGATGGCTTTCTGCTCCACTGCACACATCTTCCAAGTTATTTGGCAACTGGAGCATTAACTTTGCAGAAGTTAAGAACCACCTGGTTTCCAATCCCACCATTTGCTCTGCCATGCAATGCATTTCTTCTCTCATCCTGTGGCTGCACAGGTTAAACAGAAAATCATAGAATGGTTTGAGTTGGAAGGGACCTTAAAGATCATCAAGTTCCAATCCCCTTGCCCTGGGCAGGGACACCTCCCACTTTGCCCCAAAATAAGAACAGAAGTAAGAAAAAGGTGAGCGCACACCACTGTCTTGGAGACTTCTTTTAATTAAAGGTAAAAATATTTAAAATGTACATTATTTACAAGTAGTTTAGCTACAAATTTCAGGGCAGAACCAAAGCGTGCTCAGGAAACCCACGGTGGATAATTAAATTTCTAAAGCCAGGAAGACTTGGCATTAGCCATTAGAAAATACTTCCCAGGGGTAAAGAGGTGGTAGAAAAAAAAATTGCCTGATGGGATTGTGGAGTCTTTAGACAAGCGCGTAGGAGGAACGATGCAGTTCTGGAGAGAAGAATGAAGCACAGACCCCTGGAGGTCCAGCCTAGCCCCATGACTGCATCCATTTGGAGAATATAGAAATCATATTAATAAACAAGCACTTTATAGTTAAAGGACTAGATTTTTTAAAATCACACTAAGGAAATCGGTGCAGGTCCCTGATTTTACAAGAGGAAAGGTGCTCTGTGTTTGGTTTGTTGTTTTGGTTTTGTTTTTTTAAGACATGCTGAAGCTATTAATTGAACCAAATACAATAAGTCTTATTTATTAATACTAAACTGTTTACTTGGCACAACTTCAGAGCAACTGGTTATTTCTAGCCTTGAGAAAAACAGCTCTTCTCATGCAAGTTGCTTTTCCTGCAGTGTTAACCAGTGAAGGGCTGCTTACATAGATGCAGGTCCATCCCAAGCAAGAGGGGCACCAGAAGATGTCTTGTTTCCACAGATGTTGGTAAATTCAGCAAGAATTATTTTTTTAAACTACATTATTGACTTATGTGGGAAAAAAAAAAAAACAAAACCAAAAACATCTGATGCTTCTGTGGCAGCATGGAGTATTATCACAGAACTTCATTGTTAATTGCTGATTTGATAATAAAGTGTTAGGATCTCCGTGCAAAGAACTAAAGAACTTTAGAAATGTTGTCATGTATTAGGCTGAAGTGATTTGACATGATTTCTCTCACACAGGATGTCATGTTTTGAGAGTCTTAGATTCCACCCTCTCCCAAATTATCTTTTAGGAGATGGGAAAGGAGGAATGTGAGCAGCTATGACAAGAGTAAAAGTCACCCCAAACAGCTTGAAGGGGTGAAACCTTCTACGTGTGCCATAGAGGACACCTGATACGGCTGTAAAAGGCAGGAATATGAAATGATGTCAAACCTGTAAATGTCAATTCTGCCTCAAGGTGCTATGCATGAATATCCAGAAGCTTAAACAAACTACTTCTTCATCGCAAGAATATGAATTTATTAAACTAATTTAGTCGTTAAGTGAAAAAGCATAGATAGATACCACCTGACACCTTCCCAACCACCTGGCTCAGGTATTTGGCATTAGGCTAGGGCACAAGCAAGGCTGTATCTATATCAGAACACCTTGTTTGGAGGCTCTCAACACCACTGCCAGCAGCTGCAGGAAACAAGACTGGGGGAAATCGGGCTTATTGACTCAGGGAACTCATCCTCATCTCACTCTGGCCTCACATTTTCACCTGGTCATAGCTCCTAAGAGAAACCAGTGCTTTGCGCGCTCTTAAACTTCTTGATTTCACAGTTATAAAACCTGCACGTTGGCCTAAGCAATTTAAACACCTGAACTATCTATCCCAGTGCTACTGGATACACAGCAGACGGAAGACATACCTGCAAGAAGGGTGATAATTCAGTGGCTTTTGTAATTACAAAGTAGAAATATTCACACACACACACACAAAAAATACATTTAACTTCGTGGTAGTTACAAAAAAGAGGTCACTTGTGCACGTATCTATCTATTGGTATGTTGTATCACAGAATCTTCTAGGTTGGAAGGGACCTTAAAGATCATCTTGTCCAACCGTCAACCTAACTGACAAAAATAGACACCCACACAACAAACAAGGAGCATCACCATCACTAAACCATACCTCCCAGCACTACATCAACCTTTTGAACATTTGAACTACATTTGTCTTTTGAACACCTCCAGGGATGGTGCCTCAACCACCTCCCTGGGCAGCCCATTCCAATGTCTGATAACCCTTTTGGTGAAAAAATTTTTCCTAATATCCAGCCTGAACCTCCCCTGGCGTAACTTGAGGCCATTTCCTCTTGTCCTGTTGCCTGTGACTTGAGAAAAGAGACCGACCTTTAAAATCACTTTCTATGACACGTAAACATTTCTGAAAATCCTACAGAAAATATCTTTCAAAAGAGACATAATTCTGTATAAATGCAGCACCTTGTATCTGCCAAACACCCTTTTTGCCCTGAACTAAGCTTCATTAAGAACATTTCCCCCGAACAGGAAACACTCATGAATTCCTGACTAAAGGGAAATAACTGGATTGCAGGCATCAGACTCAAAAGTTTTTAAATATGAAGAAAAAAAAAAGGAATAAGAATTCCTTCAGTTTTCAAAACTATGATCTCATGCTACAAAACTCAGAGGGCTGTCAAATGACAGCTCCGGTGCCGAGACATCCGTAGCAGAGCCAGGTGATAGTAGTGAAAAGGGGCTTTTCTGAGGCAGGGAAAGGCCAGGGCAGTGCAGGGACCTGCAAGAAAGGCAAGGAAAACTGGAAAACTCAAGAAGGGAGCTCAGCCATGGCTCTACCTAGCAGAAAGCTATGTCTTCTGCACCAGTGTCTGGGATACCAGACAAGAACACGGGAAGGATGCACAGAGTGCACCATCAGCGTCACCTTCTTGCCTTTAGTTTTGAAAAAAATATTCAGATACCACAGAGATATGGCTAACAAGTCCCTACTGAACAACCATCAGGCTTCGTTTCATCTTGCAGTCCTGACTTCATGATATTCTCAAACAAGACAATACTACCAAGGTCAGGGAAGAAGGAAGGGGAGGAGGTGCTCCAGGTGCCAGGCATATTCTTAAAAGAAACAGTAGCATTTCATTTAAAACAAAAATACCTCCAATTAAGGCAAAACCTCTCAAATATTTCTCTATTGTAAACAAGTGGAGGATTTCATAAGCATAATGTTCCTTTTCAAAATAATTTCAATGATTTGAAACAGAAGGCGATAACGATACAGCTGCTGTTTTATACTCCTTCATGAAGTCCATTCTGTGATTCAGCACAGACTATTGTTCAAAAAACAGAGCGTTATTTCAAATAGGAAATAGTGATTTACATCATATGCATGAACAGTTCTAAAAGTAGTTATTATGAACTTTCCCCTCCCATTTTAGGCCGTTCTTTGGCACCACTTTCAGTTCCACTTCAGGATCCCACAGTACTAAGTTGTGTACTGCTTAGTCTGGTTGGATCAGAAGAAGTACAACTTGTGGATGTTCCTAATAAAGCCCAGACTTTCCATCATCTTCAGTAATGCTGTTCTCTTCCTGAGTGCTGGCTAAATGCTTCAACCTCTCCTTGTTAGTCTGCTGACCTATAAGCAATCACAGGCTGCTCTTCACCAACATCTATCAACATGTCTAACGGCACATGAGGCTTGTCGTAGCCAGAAAACTTGAGAGAGCTGCTTGGAATGACTGTTTGTTGTATTTCTTTGTCAGAAACCTCTGGACCTGAAGAGTTACTGCACACATCCATTTGGCTGCTGTCAGAAATGAAATAACTCTCCTTGACTTCGCGATTCTGTTCATCGTCAGAAGGTACCTCCTCTGTGCTTTCCTGCACGGACATCTCTTCTGCTTTGGCTGGTGCCTCTTGGGGAGGAAGAAAAGATGCTCTTCCACTGGAATTCTCACAACTACCAGTTTCTTCCTGTGGCTCTACCTCCAGAGAGGTCACTTCATCGTTATTCACTGGCACTGCTGACTGGAATGGCACGAAGCTTATTACAGATATGTACCTCGCCTCCGATTTTGATTCTAGAATGCTCTCTGTGTTCAGGTTTCTTATCACACTGACCTTAAATGAAAAAAAAAAAAACAAAAAAGAGATTAAAAAAAAAAATCACTTTTTGTTCCGCATAATCTACTAATTTACTGGCTTTATCTTCTGTCAAAGTTTAGTGGTTAAAAAAGAAAAAGATACAAGTTCATAATACAAATTTAATGTTCTTACAACCAATCCCAACAGAAGTGAGCAAAACTACAAACTGGCAAGGTTGTTAGCCTATATCTATGACTTCAATTGTTTCGTTAAGACTTTTATGCAAGCTCTCAAAAACACTTTCTAGGTGCAAACACACGTGCAAGGACCAAATCCATCTCCTATCGCCCACTGTATTTTAAGTTATTTGAAGTTTGCAACATTGAGGAAAACAGCAAAGGAAGGAAAAAAAGTTGTGATGCTCTTCAACCAGCTGGGCCACTCTTTGCTCTCTATAGTGAAGGAGTGTAACTTGCAATGACTGCCAGACTGTGTTAATCTGGGAATTAAGAACTGAGAGAGGCATCAAAACCAGCTGATCAAATCTGACCATGCTTTTTCAGGAATCTTCCTTGATGAGAAGGACGTGAGGCTGTATCTCTCCATTCATACCTTCAGAGTGTGCTGACTGAAAAGCTTGCCTTCATCTCTCACCTCAGCTCTAGACCTTTCCCCTCAAGCTGCCCCGATATCTGTCGATGGCAACGTGGTTTATGCCGGATCAATAAAACTATTGGCAGTTTGAAAAACAAAAGAAACCACACCCCAACAACCACCACCACCACCACAAAGCAAACACTCCTTCCCTAGAGGCCAGTTATTTGTAAACTGAGTGAGTTTTACAAACAGCTGTGCTAGCACCACTAAGGTGAGGGGATCCCCTTGAGAATCAAGGACTGCCACCAGAAAATTAGTAAAAAGAGAGCATGAAGGTGGCTCCTGACATCAAGAATATACCATGCTCCAGCCCAGCTGCCATTCAGCCATCCTCCTCTCTGGATGTTCATTTTGTGTTATGTGGAAACAGTCACAACACTATATAAGAATATTCTTGGTCATTTTCATGAGTACCCATGAAAACCACATCTTCCTAAGAAGCAAACGCTTCAAAAATAGTTGCAGAAACCAGAATACAATCAATAATCCGTACATATTGAAAATATTATAAATAGCTGGTAGGATTAATGTACCTTTTGAGAACCCGTTTATACAGATACATTAAAAAATATCAGATGCTTATGCTATACCAACAAGTCAAAACCCAAAACCAAGATGATCTTGTTTCTAGCCTTTTAGGATTTTCACGTGGCTCTAAAAATCATAGTGTTAAAATGCATTAAGGGAACACCTTGTACTCTCCCCAAGTGCTGCATTTGGCAGTGCCAGCTCGCAATGCTTAGGCTACACCCAAGTATAAAATAAATACTCTCTATACAATTACATCCAAGACCTTTGTTCTTCACAAAGGACACGTGTTTTCCTCATGGTGAGTTTTTGACTGAAGCAAGGTGGTGCAAAGACACTCCCATTCCCATCCACGAAAGAAGGAAGCCACCAGAAGAAAAAAAAAAAACTCTTGTGGGTTTCCTGGTATCATTTGTTCTTTAAGAGTCACTGAGTCATAACTACAAGACAATTTAGCAACTCATGCAATTATTCCTAACTCGAAAGAGAAGAACCACAGCTTACTACACTAACTGAAATGCCATTCAAACCATCTCAAGTAACAAGGGTAATTAAGATATTGTAGCTATCTGGAGAAAGTATTTACCGTAGGTAAGCTGATATTCTCCTTTTGTGCACGTTATCTAATGCTAGTAAAGTGACATGAGCTTAACCTGGATGTCAGCAGTATTTCCTGGCGTGTGCAGGTGCTCAGGTGTCTTCCCATCTCCAGTGACAGCACCTGAGCTTTCAGGTCTTTTGCTGTCTCAACAGACAAAGGAGATGAAGAAGTGGAAGCCAGGCTCAAGGATACACATAAATAACATATCCCAAGGAATCCGTCACAATTGAGGTAATCAACAGGTTCTTTCTTAACTTTCTTTCTTTGTCCACCTGCAAATTCCCAGTGATTTTCAGGTACACTTTTTTCTGGAGAAGAGTTTTAGAAGTCCATTTTGGATCTTATTAGGACTTTGAAAAAAATCTGCATGGCTTTTGCATGATTCCACAATAAATTAATGCTGTGTAAATATATAAATAGAAGATGGCATTACCACCCTACAGACACTCACAGGAAAAAAAAAAAATTCACTAAAGCTAATGAACCAGCTTCTCTCTTGTAAGACAACAATTATTCGTGGCAAATATCAGTTAAAATTTACAGAAACAATTATAATTTATCCAAATCAAAAATATATGTTGTAGAACCAAAAAAGCCAGAGTCACAAAGATAATTCTTAAGTGTTTTGTGAATATCCCTAGATGTTCTACAAATACAGTGAGAGAACAAAACCTTCTCACTGCTGTCAGGCTCAGAGAAAGCACCAGCAGAAAAGCTGACTTAAGTCTGAGCTACAAATCAAAATTGATGCTTTTCAATGAATCTTTCTCTTTAGTGGGTTTTTTCTACCCGCTAGAGTATTTGCCAGCATTTAAAAAATAAGAGAGACTGGACAAAAAAGACAGTGAAGTTAAAGCAGAGGGAGATGCCCAGAGACTATCAGCAAATTAAGGCCAGGCTCCTTCTGAAGCAGACAAACCCTTACCACAAATCTTACCACAAAAATCTAGTACAGGACAAATCACACACAGGACAAACTGGAAAGACTGAAGATGGTGGGTGGAAGGAGACAGCCTCTTGAAATACTTTTTGTGAGATAAATGAAAGAAAACAAATGGCTCTAACTACAGCTGGACTGTCGAAACATCCGATTCCTGCGATCCAGCAGAAGACTAGCGTGATGAAATCTTGTAAAGGAATCTGCCCCATTTCACTAGAGGCATATTCCTGATAGGATCTATGAATAAGGATGTTTAAAACATGTAAACATTTTCTCTAATGAAAATAATCCCACACAGAAGTTCTTGAGATCTAAATGGCAATGGATTTTTTTTTTTCCCTTTTCTCTGGGTACATGAGACTCTCAAAGGCAGCTGCTCGATGATGACTCTTTCTTATTTTTACTTCTGTTGGAGAATTCCAACTTGCTCAAAGTCCCTCAAATGATGTTTTAGCATCTGACTAAAGGCACCACGAAGCAGATCAGTGGAAGGCAGCAGCCCTAAGGCAGGACACCTTGCACAGCCCATTAACAGATGGAAAAGCTCCCCAGATGTTTCCCTTTCAGACAAGCTCAGTTAAAGTGCAAGTGTCATAATCTGCATGGAAAAAAATGTCTTGCACACATTCAAAGGTCGATGACGGGCTCTTAGCTCCAAGAAGTCTACAGGGATAAGTTTAATGATATGACGTTATTATACAGAATATTTACATTGCTTATCAATTACTTAAAATGAGTAATGATCAAACAATGAGTAATCATGTTATTAATTATTCATTTTCCATTCCCTCATTATTCATATCGCCTGTTTTGAAACTATCGCCGTGAGCTTTGCAATTTGTATTTGTCACTAGAGACTTCAATGGAAATGAACAGAACCACACAATATCCTGAGCTGGAAGGGACTCACGAGGACCACAGTCCAACTCCTGACTCCACTCAGGGCAACCTAAAAGTTAAACCAAATGCTTCTTGAACATTTACAGGCTCGGGGTCACGACCACTTCCCTGGGGAACTTGTCTAAGTGCTTGATCACCCAGGGAACAATCTTTATAAATAGTTATAGGTTTCATTCAGCTCCTTAGCAACAAATTACGTGGTGGAATGTGAGCCAGACCGTGGTCTGCTGGAGGGTAGGAAACACAAAATAACATATAACCCCGTAAACTGAGAATGTGGGCACGCAAATGAGTTTCTACAAAGGTGACCTAAAGTGGGAACTTGGAGCACTTATCAGGAAGCCCACAGGAGTTAAGGAGCACAATTCTATTTGTGTGATATTCTTTTTCCTGATCCCTTAGAAGCGACACCACAGTAGAACTGGGAAGCCAGTGTAAACTGGGCATAGCACTGTCATTCTGGATGAGCTCTCTCTTACTGTAACGAACAGTCTTCACCAAAATGACTTCATGTCATGTAGGACATAATGGTATGGATTCAGACAGTTACACACTGGTGTGAAGATGAAAAAAAAATCTCCAGCGTCTCCCTTTTTCTACAGGACTCTGTGTTTTGATATTGGGGTCCAGCTGCAAATTCCATCAGACAGATTTTTCTCATCTGATTTTTTGAAGTCTCCACTGTGAATGGCTACCTCTGAACTAGTGTCACGGGTCAGTCACAGTCCATGAAAAGAAACAAGCATTTTAGAGAGTCTGACCAGAAGTCCATATTGTTTTAGAATAAAATTAATCATCTTGTGCTGCACGAATTGATGGACTAGATTACTGCTTACTACAAAGGGACCCAGCTAGCATCACTGGCTTGGATATTGCCACTTCGTTGAAATAATCTCACTTAGGAAGTGAGATTATTTCTTCTTCATTCACTTCTGTTCCAAAGAAAGAAGCCTCCAGGGGGATCTTAAGCCTTGAACTACCCCTGCGCTACAAAGGAGTCACTTCAAAGGGGTTTGAAGTTGAAGAAAACGGAACTGAAGACTTCTAGAGAGAAGAGGCAGTGATCTTATGAGACTTCCTACATCTGCGGAGAAGACACACTCTTGACATGATCACCATTTACTACTGCCTCACAGGGCAGCTCTTGAAAGCTATTTCAACTCCTGGTGACTGTTCAGTGGCTGTGACTAAGGAGACACTGTGAGGACATTGTAATGGTATGTGTCAGATACTCTGCCTCTTGTCTGATGTGAATGCAGGGAGTGCTGCTGCTCTTTAAGGAACCTCCACTCTGTTTCCTTAAGATGGCCACAGAGAGCTTTTAAGGTACAGCAGCTGCTGACCCCTCTTCCCTGTGACTGCTCAGCGTGAGACCAGATTTCTTCTGGTTGTTCTTCTCTTTTCTCACAGCACTATTGCTGCCCCCCTCCCCTTACTCTGCACACCTCTTTCAGAAGGTTGTAGCACTTAGCACCATCACAGTATTACCATGGCATGAAGGAAACTTACAGACTTCCAGTGACAGGACAAGAGGAAATAAAATTCCATATGTTTCAGTTTGTATCTGAATGTAAGAAAACAATTTTCCCTGTGAGGGTGGTTAAATGCTGGAAGAGGTTGCCCAGAACAGCTGTGTAATCTCATTCCTTGGAGATACTCAAAACCCAACTAACAAAGTCCTGGGCAATCCGCTCTCACTGACCCCATTTGAGCAAAAGGCTTGGACTAAACGATCTCAAAAAGTCTCTTCTAACCTCAGTGACTCTGTGTTTCTGTGTCTCTGCTACTAGAATGACTTCAAACCTGTCCATCTACACACACTTGAGTTTTTAAGAACTAAGCTCTCAAACTAGACCAACTACTGCTACTTCAGTTATAAAAAGACTGAAGTCTAGCCCTATAAAACAAATACAAGGCATCTGGTTGCAGAGGCTGTCAGAATATTAGACTGGTATAAATCCTAAACATCTACAAGACCATAGTAAAAAAGAAAAAACAAATTAAAAAAAGAGACAGTCAAAGATGTTATAGATATAAAAGTTACCTATTTGGATATTAAAAATCTGATGCAGATAAGAAGTCTGAACTTACCAAAGACTTAGGCAGCATTATGTTCTTCTTCTTTAGTTTCCTCCAGCTATAACACATTGCCAACATCATACTCAGGCTGAGAGTAACAGCACATAAAATGATGATATATTGTGTGCCTAAGTGAGAGCAAAATTTGTTAGGAAGTTTGGAAAAATAAACCACTGATGTATCATTTAGAATAACTTCAAATACTGTAATAGCTTGGAATGCTTAGCTCTAATGTGTGAGCTGGTCAATTTACCACCTTTTTTTCACTCAAGATAATTTATAAATAAAAATTAGAATACAGAAGATTTTCAACTTATATAAACAAAACAATGTTTTTATAGAGGTAAAAGAATTGTATAACTTATTTGTTTTGTTCCTTACAGATGAAATATGGGGATAAACAGATTTGTATGTTTTCCATGTGATAGCATATTACCTGACGTAATAATTATACATACTCTATGTATAATAAAATTAAACTCTGAAATCTTCCAAAACAGAATTGTTAACTATTACTTGAAAGATTCCACTAGCCTGACTCTCCTTAATGTCCTCCCCCTCAATCACACCACTGTTCTTGTGCACAAAAGAACAGACACAACTGCTTCTATCTATTTTATCTCTTTTCTCTTGAGAAGTTTTGTGCTACAATGAAGTAACATTAAAAAGTCTGTAAGAGGTTATCATCAATACAAAGTTGGGTGACTACCTGCCTCTATTCTCTTTAATTAAGAAAAAGATGTCAATACCTCAACTTTACAACCACAAGTTTATAGTTGCTTTAAACTCAAGGAAGTCTATATACGTTTTCCTCAGTGATGAGACAGAGCAAAAAGCCATTTGTTAGAAGAGAGACGATGCTTCTGAAAACCATGTAACTCGGTGAATGATCCATTTGTCATTTGTTAATTACACCAACGATCAGGTGCAATGGAAACAGGTTTTCTAATACCAATGAAGCAGGACAAGCGCCCCCTGCCCCCACGAAAGTCAGGATTACTTGAAAATAATACATGATCTTTAAAGGTCTTTAGATCGGGGAAAATACAGTTGGAAAAGAATGACTATGCTTTCCCTTCTTTCATATTCTCCCATAGGCATCCAAGTCATCCCATGGCTATACCAGAACTCGAATACGTAACAGAACAGATCCCTGGTCAGGCTCAGTATGTTCTTTAACTCAAGTTTAAGAATCCTCTTACTCGATGGCTGCTCCTTGAGAGGAACATGGATGCAGCTTTCTTCCGAGGGGTCACCAAACATCAGATCGTTATAGAAACTTTCATTTGCCGAAACACAGTAAGTGGAACCTTCAGGAGGAATTGAGATGTTGAGGCTACATTTATACATATCACAGTTATCTTCAATGAATGTGTAGTTATTCTGCAAAAAATGAAAGTCACATTATATCTGTTGACTCAATACAACAACATAAGTGTTACAGTACCTTCCAACACTTCAAAAGTGTTAAAATGCTATTAGATGTGGCTCCTACATCATCTATACGCCTTGCAAATGTGATGAGAACTCCAGCTATCAGCTTATGAGCTACCTTAAGATGTTATATTTGATCAGACCACGGTGCTTGCAGCTAAAGTTTGCGCTGCTCTTAGTCTAGATTCACATTCCTCGCTCACTTATAAAACTTGTACACGGATATATATGAGAAGGTAACCTTAAATACGCATACCTACTAATATTTTCCTCAAGTTTGTCCTTTACGGTTGCTAAATAAAGCGTATCAATAGCTTGAAAGGTAACCTTCTTAAATGAAAGGTCTATCTAGACAAGTCAAAGGGGCAGGAGTAAAGTTACCCATGTTTCAGCATGTATGCAGAAACATTAGCATGGTGTGATGTAACTCAATCTTGTGTACAGCTAAAGCAAAAGTCTTATTTTTGTTATAAACATCCATTTGAACAATTAAAATGCAGACCTTCCAGCCACATCCCTCACTGTGACACACTTGACATTTCAGGGCTTCAATAGTCCTAAGTTATATTCAACTGTTTTCTTGCTATCTGTTGGCTCTATGTGTCATCCGAGTGAACCCTCTGTTTATGCATTTAAGATAAACAACAATTTTTAATTTGAAGTTTTCATTTTGGAACTTACCTTAGCTTCCTTATCCCTAACAGTCACTCTGCACATGAGCAGTGAATAAATGTCTTCGATCCAAGGAAGAAGCTCCACAGATGGGAATTCAGGATGGTAAATGTCAACTATGATTTCATTACCACGCCTTGAGAGATCCAGTTTTGGTGGTCCTACTTTTCCTACAACATATTGCACCTTTGCAATTAGGCCAAAGCTTCTAACATAAAATATGTTAAAATATTTATTATTAGCATTCCAAAATTCATAGGGATTTCAGAAGAATTACATGTTTATATCACTGCTGTTAATATGGCACAGCTGTGAGACTTAGAAGTGACAGAGGCGTTTGGATACATTTATGAATCTGCTTCTAAAATGGAGAGAGATTGTGCAGAATTTCACTGCTGAGAAAACCAACTTTCCTATATGCATGGGGCCATAAAAATTCAGCTCACTGACAACAGAAAAGACTAACAAAGCAGTTCAACATATACTTATGTGAACAAGAACAGACCACAAAATACCGCTGACTAGATCCCACCATAAATTGCACTCCAGCTAAAAACAACACTGTATTGAAACAAAGGCTATCTGAAAATCAAAACACATCTCACATTGATGTGAAGAACTGATTTTTCCCAAAAGCCCAAAAGGATTTATATGAAGAATGTGTAACTGTTAGTTACCCAGCTACAGTGGACTCCCAGAGCTTCTAGATAGTACCTAGCCACTCAAAGCCATCAGTATGTGGAATTACAGTGTTAAGCAAGGCATCACTAACCACATGAATACTACTTCAATGATGTCTAAAGGTCTACAGCTTCCAGGGGTAGTTTCCTACCCTAAACTGATGTCTAGGACACCAGGCAAGAATATGGGAAGGATGCACAGTGTATACCATCAGTGTTACCTTCTTGCCTTTAGAATTTTTGAAAAAAATATTCAGATACCACAGTGAGAGGGCTAACAAGTCCCTGCTGAGGCAGAACTACAGAAGTTCCTACTGAACAACCATCAGGCTTCATTTCATCTTGCAGTCCTGACTTTATAATAGTCAGAAATGAGACACAATACTACTGTAAAAAGGATAATTACTAACTTTTTACATTTGGGGAAAAACTCCAAGGCTTAGTTTATGATGGAACTTACCATGCTTTAGCAAAATAAATTCATCTGTCTCAACATACTCAGACTGTTGTGACCCGACAATGGCTTTAACTCGAAGCCAATGAGAGGTTAAAGGATCATAAATTTCCCTTGTCACATCACAAAAAGGAGCCGAAATGTTCACACAAGTGGAGACAATCTTATAGGAACCTAGACTGTAAAAAAGATCAAGTAATTGTTAATACTATTTCAATTGCACAGTATCATACACTACATTGCTGGATTGGGCTTGCGTGGCAAGGTTTCAGCAGCAGAAGGGGCCAGGGGTGAGAAGCTTCAGTGAGAAGCTTCCAGAAGCTTCTCCTATGTCTGACAGAGCCAATGCCAGCCAGTTCCAAGACAGAACCAAGGCTGAGTGACTCCCATAGAGGTCCATGGTGGAGGAGATATCCACCTGCAGCCCATGGAGGATCCCATGCCGGAGCAGACACATGCCCTGTAGGAAGCCCACTCAAGAGCAGGCTACTGGCAGGACTTATGACACCCCATGCTGGAGCAGGGGAAGAGTGTGAGGAGTCCTTCCCCTAAGGAGGAAGGAGCAGCAGAAACAACATGTGATGAACTGATCAAAACCCCTATTCTTCATCCCCCTGTCCAGCTGAGGGAGCAATCGAGCTGTTTTGGTGGGTACCTCGTGCCCAGCCAGGGCCAACCCACCACAACTGCCTGTGACGAAACATCTGCGAGGGTGACCAAGCACTGGCACAGGCTGCCCAGGGAGGCTGTGGAGTCTCCATCCCTGGAGATATTCAAAGGCCATCTGGACATGGTCCTGTGCAACCAGCTCTAGGTGATCCTGCTCGAGCAAGGGGTTGGACCAGGTGACCTCCAGAGGTCCCTGCCAACCTCTACCATCCTGTTATTTGACAGATTTTGCCTTAATTTACACTTATGCAACTTTCACCCTACATGACTTCACCACATAGAACCAAAAGCATCTACCATGGACTGACTGCTTTTACACCCTTCTAGAGAACATCAGGTACAGGAAGTGACCAAAGAATAAGAACTTACTTGTAAGGTTTGATTTCCACAATAAAACGAGGAGTTTCAGGCATAGATGGGTACTGCCAGTGCAAGACAGTTTTGAAATTTTCAGATATTACTTCGATCTGCGTTGGTGAAGGCACTAGAAGAAATAGAACAAATGTACTTTGATAAACAGACCTAGTCACATGTAAGAGCAGACGAATATATTTCTAAATTATGTGGAAAAAGCAACATGCTAGGAGTGACAAGAAAAAAATTAGATGTAAGAATCATAAATCCCACCACCCAAATGGACTACTTTATCACCAGCAGGAAACACATGAGCCCTGCAAGCTGATTTATTAATTCTTCTCTCATACAGAGACAGCTTTCTGCCTGTTTACAACCCAGAACCCCAAATAACCCATGCCCATTGAAAGCAAGTCCATCAGATAGTCCGTATCAGGCTCATGAGTTGTGGTGATTAAACCCCTATGTTGGTATTCTACAGATACACCAGCAAGACAGACAGTATGGATTTACTAAAGTTAGAGGAGATTAAGCCCAGCTCCTGTAGATTTCTCTTGCTCTTCAGAGACTGAAGGATTCAATGTGAATTTCTGACAATGCCATTTTTACCACTCAAGCAGTATTTCTAGAAAGCCGTGATGATGATAATAAATTACTAAAATTTGTAAGGTATTCAAGCACTGAAGCTGTAATGTAGTTTCATATGCAGGAAGGCACTTGAAGTACATTTAATATAAAAAAACATCGGAGGTAGCACAGTAAGCAAGACAAAAATAGAAAGCAGGACTGATAGCTTCCTCGTACAGCAAGCTTCTATTCTAAGCAACGACAGGGACATCGGGGGAGCAACAGCAGAGGAAGAAAAACTACATGATCCTGTAACTACTGAAGGCTGTCATATGGCAAAATAAAAATAAAAAATAATTAAAAAAAAATGGGGGAGCAGCAGCAGAGGAAGAAAAACTACATGATCCCATAACTACTGAAGGCTGTCATATGGCAAAATAAAAATAAAAAATAATTAAAAAAAAAAAGAGTCACTCAACTGATTTTAATTGCTACTACTTAGCTTCTCAATGGCTGGTTTTGATCCTTAATATTCTGTTAATATAGGGGTTTTTTTGTGACAGAACTCATATTTGACCAGTTCCAGACTGCTGCTTGTTCACAAAGCAAGTGCTTCAGCTTCACTCTGATATTAAGAAAAACTTTTACAATGAAAGGGTTGTTAAGCCTTGGAATGGGCTGCCAGCTTCAGTCTGTGATATTAAGAAAAACTTTAACACTGAAAGGGTTGTTAAGCCTTGGAATGGGCTGCCCAGGGAAGTGGTTGAGGCACCATCCCTGCAGGTTTTCAAAAGTCGGGTTCACTTAGTGCTTAGAGACATAGTTTAGTGATGTGGGTTTTTTTTTTTTTTGTATAGTTTTCTTTTTTCTTTTTTTTTTTTAATCAGAGTTAAGTTGATTGTTGGACTAGACGGTCTTAAAGGTCCCTTCCAACCTAGACATTTCTATGATTCTATACATTGAGGGAAAGTAAACAATTTTCACATCTTGAGAACAAGACCACAAAGATAACACCCTACAGAAAGTAATACACAGAGGCTGAGATATGCTTTTAACCACGAAGATTTGACACACATAACATACATCGCTCTGCAAACAGTGCTGTGGTTTAGTTACGCTTTAATATGTACAAAAGTGGCACTTCAGTTATTGGAAAAAGAACACAATCATCAAATGCTCAACCACAAGAAAAAAAGGTGACAAGCTGACAGAAGAGGTGTCAAAGCACACAAACTTTACTTCAAATATTTGAATTTTAAGGCATGGTGTAGTGAGCCTTTTGCAATTTTACTTTTGCGTACTATTAAACAAGTAACACTATGCTTAATGAAAGAGTGGAAAATGAATTCCCAGAACATATTTGAACCACCACTGGAAGCTACGTGGCTTTTAATTATGCAATTCCATACCACTTTGCTTTCTCTCTCCCTCGTTCTTCCTTCCACCCCCATATTTTTGTTTTATTTTGTACATAGATAGAGTTGCTACCTTGGATTTCAAGAAAGCAAACTTTAAACTACTCAGGGAGCTACTTAGCAGTGTCCCCACAGGAATCTGCTTTTACGGCCTTAGGGGTCCATAAGCACTGGTCAGCTTTGAAGAACCACCTTTCAGAAGCACAGGAGCAGGCAATCCCATGGTGGTGTAAGATCAGCAAGGCCAGCTTGGCTGAACAGGGACCTCCTTGTGGAACTCCAGAGGTAAAAGAAATTGTATGGTATCTAGAAGCAAGGTCAGGCTTCGCAGGAAGATTATGGAGTCATGGTTCGTAGGTAGAAGACACAAAAGGCCAAAGGTGAACTAGTTGAAACTAGCCAGTGTTGTTTGGGATAACAAGAGCTTTCTTAAATACGTTAATAGGAAGTGGAGGTCTAAGGAAAATATTAGACTAATACTCATTGAAGATAGTCATCTGACTCATAGGGATGAAGAAAAAACCAGAGGCATTCCATGAGGTTTTTTTGCCTAATACTGATAGATCTTGCTTGGTACAACCAGTCCGACCTGAGCCCCGGAGTGGACCTCAAGTGCAAGAAGAGTGACCTACTATTTGTGGACACTGAAATTGTAAGGGGACAGCTGTATCAGCTGCATGTTCACAAATTCATGAGGCCTGATGGAATTCACCCCAGAGCACGGAAGATGTTAGAGTAGGACCTCTCTTGATCATCTACCAAAGGTGTGAGGAAGTCCCTGCCAACACTATTCCAATTTACAAGGTGGCCATGAGGGAAGACGCAGGAAATTACAGACCTCTTAGTCTAACCTCAGTAAATTATGGAGAAGACCATACTGGGTGCTATTGAAAAACATTTGAAGAACAATACAATTATCAGGCACAAAGGGAAAGTCCTGTTCAAATTCATATCTTTCTCTGATAAGGTCACCCACGACAGATTGGTCTAGTTGCTCCTCCACAGCTCCATGAAAGATTACTCAACCTAATTCTCTGCTCTTCCATCCAGAGATGAATTTTAACATCATGCTTCAGCTCTGAGACTACAAAGTAACTAGCAGAAAACAAGCTTTCCTCATGAAAGGACAACTTTCTTCACAAACTATACCCCCATATAAACCAGCCACAAAGAACGCGACCACCAAACATGTAGTGCCATTGAAGATCTCAACAAGTTGGCCTTGATCACTTAGAGGTACAAGTTTACAAATACCATTAGCTCATCCTCTTCATCATCACTTTTAATAACTTTGCTTTCAGCGATCAAGTTAGTCAAGCACTAACCCCCCCCTCTGATGTTTCACTCCACATCCTCAAGACAAACCTAAAGGACACCTTTCAGCATGAGCCAAAAAGCTAAGAGTCATAACTCTACTTACAAACAAAAGTCAGTAAAGAAATATGTTTATAGCGCACCTACTCTCACCTTATTAATGTCTCCATGTTTCAAGAATTATCTTCCTCTCTTTTTCTAAGGGATGACACTTTATTACCCCTTCTACCACTTCCCTCCTTCTCTGCAGGCATCAGGCATCTTGTCTCTCAAGTGGGCTAATGGATACATAGTAAAGTCAAATGTAAATGGTTCTCACCTTGTGTTTATTTTTGAGGTTTGCTGGTTTGACTTTAAAGCCAAAAAAAGCCTGAAAGCTCATCTCCTTTCCCTAATTAAACTGGTTATTTTCATGGAAGACTATCTTTACCTTCAAACCTTGCCTAACCAATTTGAGCGACCAAGGACTTTTTTCTTCAGGTCATTTAACAACAACACACAGAAACTTGGTGCAAGTGACAGCAGCTTAAGATGCAGAAGCAAGTGCTCAGCACAGCAACAGTTCACAGAATCACATGGGGTTGGAAGGGACCTCTGGAGCCCATTTAGTCCAAAGGACCTCAAAACAGGCACAGAAAACGGATCAGCTTGTGATCACCCATGGAAAGTTTACTTTTAATGCCTTGGTCAGGCAATTCTAGTTTCTTTTTTCAGGTTTGTTATCTCCCCTGCGTGTTCCTCGCCAACCAATCGTCCATCCCACAGCCCCTTTACTCAGGCTGGTGATCCGACTTCTAATGGTTTCTCCTCCAGCCAGTGCTTAGACAGAGCCCTGGGACACCCCAGCCTCATCTCACTCCAGCATCACAGCTACATCCCATAGAGAGCATTGCAGATTATCAAAGTGCCAGCCTCTGATCTTCATAAATGTTATTTCTGCATATTGCCAGTTAAAATGCCGTAATGCTTTCTGTGAATGCTGTTTTACTTAACCCAAACTTAAGCATTCATTTTTCCAACACATTACACACCCTGTTCTACGTTGCTCAGCAGGCACAACTGAAGGAAGATGATGGTGGCTACTGCAGCAATGGTAATCTTTAAACAGAAGACTCCTTCTAGTTTATAATAAACACAAATGCAGCAACACTCAAGGTGCAAATTCAAACAGTGAGAAACCAAGCGTGGAAAAAGTGAGAGAAGAAAAATCATGTTGCCATGTGTGATAGAGGCCACTTGGCAAGTTCTTGTCTGGTTCAAATGCAGTGATTTCCACCTGCAGTTTGCTCCATTCACTTTGCCTTGTGAAACAGCAATCCTGGCTGGCAGACAGGCAACAGAGATGTCAGCAAGAACAATTTTTTCACATAAACAACAGAAATTGAATTATATAGGTACATCGTGGGACCACATAAGAAGAGCTTCAGACAGCAGCTCTATGTGCAGAGAATAAAGGAATAAAAGACAAAGGTAGGCCAGTCAGATTTACAGTTCTTTTTAAGAGTGCTAGAAGAAACTAAGCATGCCTCGTGATTTTGAGGATAAAATTCTGTAATGTTAGGAAGTATAAAGGTAGGAGTAAAAGCAAACACAAACATGATCACAGGGTCACCCAGAAGTTAAACACTGAATAGAGAACAGATGTGGGAATGCAACCACACAATTTATCTCAGCAAACTCACACCTGCATCAGTTTATAACCAACATAAATATTCATGTTTATTTGTTCCAATACAAACAACCCAGACAAACGATAGCTGCCATGTCAGTGGCAAAGACCTCAGCAGGTGTGACTACTGCAGTAAGTGTGTATATATAGAGAGATATAACCAAATATCTTCTTAATGTGCAATTATATTAACTAATGTATTTAAGTTTTGGAGACATTTACACCTTCAGCAAACTCACATAATGGACAGGAAGGAAATACATGTGGGAGGAAATAAAAAACCAAATGCCACCAAAAGACTCATCTTACTGCAAATATCTGCTGCTTGGTTTCAGGCTGCTAAGAAACAAGGGGGTTTTTTGTTTGGTTTTTTATCAAAGTAACAGTGACAAGCGTACTCAACTGCGTTTTCTAAGACTAGGAAGATAACTCATAGAAATAATGCACTAGTTGTACAAAATGTATAATACAGTTCTGCTTCAAAAGAATCCATCAAACCAGAAAAATGCTTCTTTGTGCTTACAAGACAAATCTAACTAGTCTTGTTTTGGACATTCACCTCCCCAAGACAAAAACACTACCCTGCACATCTTTCACAAATCTCAGCAGGGTCAGACGTGCAAACTGAGAAAGATTTCTACACTAGTTGAAACTAGACTATGTTGTTCCCTATATAAATGCTCCTGAACAATACTACCTGTGGAAAGTACTTGCAAAACACATTTGAAGCAGCCATATATTCAATAAAATCTGTTTTTAAAACATATACAGAGGGACTTTGTATTTTTTTTGTATATATATGTTGATGCCCCACCTGTTCATTGAGCCTCAGCAATGCACCGTTCCACCAGCAAAAATTAAACCAACAAGCTGGAGAAGGGGACATTTCAGTGATGTAAAAATGAGACAGACTTTACACTGATGTTTAGATGTTGTGCAACACCAAAGTTCCTTCTCTCATTCCAGCAGAGGCCACGAGGCATTACTGTATACACAAAGCCATTTGTCAACCACTGCTGACAGAGGCAGAATTTAACTGGAAGTGCAACACTGACGAGTCCACAACGCAGAGCCTACGGTTCAACTATCGAGACAAGAGGAGCTTAAGGAGCCACAGGGTTCACTCAGGTTGCACGTGCCTATTAAACATCATTTAGGCACCGAAATACAGACTGAAAGCTTAAAAAGCAAAGGGGGGGGGGGAAGTAAAAACATCTTTTGAAAGTCTACTGCTTTTCCGCATTTCCATGAAAAACCAACAAATCCTTACTTTCTCTAAGTGATACCTCACTTAGGAAAAGAGTTTTAAATCATTTCAACAGGCCAGGAGGGACAATAGCGCGAACTTTGCTGTGGATGCGTGCCAAGTGTAGGGAAAAAAAAAAAAAAAAGGAAAAAAAAAGAAAGAAAGGTGGCAAAAAGGCAGACAATATCCTGAAAAGTGGATTCAGAGAGTAATAAGTCTGTGCCAAAGGTGAAAAACAGCACATGAAAAAAATTTAGTCTGTTCCTGAAAAGCTGCGTTTCCTCTAGGACGGTCCTCTTTAAGAGTCTCACTTCTATCTGTTGTGAATCAAACAAAACTGACCCATAACAAAGCAGCAGTCGGGCATCTGGGGCTAGAAGAGAGCAAGGAGCACTGCCCAGAGAGGGAGGACAGAATTTCAGCAGGAAGGGGTCGGCACTTGGCACAAGCTGAGCAGCCTTCAGCAGCAAGGTCCTGAAGAACTGATTTAATTCCTGCTGATTGTCCAGCC
Organism: Calidris pugnax; assembly: GCF_001431845.1. Lineage (NCBI taxonomy): Eukaryota > Metazoa > Chordata > Aves > Charadriiformes > Scolopacidae > Calidris > Calidris pugnax. The sequence continues at coordinate 144,194 of NW_015090759.1, forward strand.
GCCTTCTAGGTTGCAGCAGCCACACAGCATACGTGGAGAGGCTTGTCTGTGCTTGCCTTCACACATCCCTCCAAAAGAAACCCAGAACTTCTCTTGTAATGCTGCCCCTATGCCTCCATGGTACTTCCTTAACAAAGTCGTTAAAAGCAAGCTTAAATTAGTGCATCTCACAGGGAATTCTACGCAGAACATTCTATGAGTCTTCAAAAGATCTTAAATTCAAAGAGGAAACAGCATTTTCACAGCTTCTATTTACAACAGGTTTTTCCTTTCCAGGGCTCAGAGGTTTGACACTGGTCCATGAAGCTTTTAAAATAATTTATGATAAAAATCTCCACAAGGTGGTACGCTGTACTGATAGGAGAGGCAGATCTAGATCACCATCTTAAGAAAAACACAGTAAAGTTGCACAAGATGGATATTTTAAGAACAGCTGCAATAGCAGAAGCTAAAGTTCTTTATCTAAGCTGGTTTATTTATTTTATGACTATTCTTCCCTTTTGTTACAGCTAAGAAGTCACTATAATGTATAAAACCCAAATACAACACTTTCTATCATCAGCAATTTGTTTTTGCTTGCAGTTGGACAGACAACTTCTTTAACTGCTAATAACATGAACAAAAAAAGAATAAATCAAGACTACCAAGATCATCACACACAACAGGAAGTCAGCCGCAAAAATTAGGTACACGCCATCTCCTTGGAGATCTGGCTTTCAACATGCAAGAAGCACCTGAATTACTACCACAGTCTCCAAATCTTCTGCTCTTATAATCTTGAACAGGGATCTCCTCTTCCAGGGTACCTGAACACAAACTATAGTCACATTCAGTTTACAAATGAAGGGAGTATGAACACCAGGGCTAAAACACCAACTATTAGCCTTACAGTTATTTAGTGAAATGAACTTAAGTTATTTCACAGAAGTAAACACTATACACAGCATTTAGTGCTTTTTCACAGCTTCTATTTACAACAGGTTTTTCCTTTCCAGGGCTCAGAGGTTTGACACTGGTCCATGAAGCTTTTAAAATAATTTATGATAAAAATCTCCACAAGGTGGTATGCTGTACTGATAGGAGAGGCAGATCTAGATCACCATCTTAAGAAAAACACAGTAAAGTTGCACAAGATGGATATTTTAAGAACAATTGCAATAGCAGAAGCTAAAGTTTCTTTATCTAAGCTGGTTTATTTATTTTATGACTATTCTTCCCTTTTGTTACAGCTAAGAAGTCACTATAATGTATAAAACCCAAATACAACACTTTCTATCATCAGCAATTTGTTTTTGCTTGCAGTTGGACAGACAACTTCTGTAACTGCTAATAACATGAACAAAAAAAGAATAAATCAAGACTACCAAGATCATCACACACAACAGGAAGTCAGCCGCAAAAATTAGGTACACGCCATCTCCTTGGAGATCTGGCTTTCAACATGCAAGAAGCACCTGAATTACTACCACAGTCTCCAAATCTTCTGCTCTTATAATCTTGAACAGGGATCTCCTCTTCCAGGGTACCTGAACACAAACTATAGTTCCCATTGGCAAGCGCCCAGCTCCACTGATGAGTCACAGGCCCATCGATGCAGCTGCAGGAAACACATTCAGACAAGTCCTGTTGGGTTGTCTGGCTTTTCTAAGGAAAAAAAAAATGTGTTCTACAACTGAAATGATTGCGTATTTCCTTACTACACGCTCAGCTTTGAGATAAGTACTCCACTACTGGCACAATGAAAGCCCCACTAAGACTTCAGAAAACATAATCAGTGTATCATTGCAGAAGAAAGAATTGTAAACATGCTTCAGAATTCCCCTTTTGTTTTCATCCTTCCACTGTAAGCCAGCAAGTTTACATGCATCAACATAAAGTAGCAAGGACATGGTATTAGTTTCTCATCTGTTTTCATCCTTCCACTGTAAACCAGCAAGTTTACTTGCATCAACGTAACGAAGTAGCAAGGACATGGTATTAGTTTCTCATTACAGATACAACCAGCATTTGCATTCAGCTACTACACAGCAATATCTACTAGAATTCTCTTCACCACATTTTTGTTCACTAAAAGCCTACGTTTTTGCTGACATGATGAAGCCTTTGGTTATAGAGGCTGTGGCCAGCCTGAGTGCAAAGTCACCAGGAAAACTCTGCTTTTGTTTTCAAAACCTTACTCAGAAGGATATTCCGCTCCTTTCACCTTCTGTTTGCTATACTCACTTGCAGAAAAATTAGGTTTTTGCTTCTAGGCAGCTTGTCACATCAACCACAACCACAGCAGCCTTACACCGAGGGAACTGTTGTGCTGGACTAGGCTAGATTATAGCAGGTTTGTTTTACAAGTGATTCACTGATATTGTACTTTTACCTAAAATTGCTTAATACAATGTAAAAGTAGATTATTTTATTAGCAATAAGAGTATGTCCATAAAAGAGGTGAAGTCACTTCTTGAAAAAATCCCAGTATTTAACATCATCTCAAGCCTCCTTACAGCTAAACTGTCAGCGGGGGAAGGAGTTTTCCTGCAAAGTTTTCTGGTTAATAATCAGCCAGTAAGTCAAATAAACTGGATGCTCAAGAGGCAAACTACCAACGATCAAATCAGCAGGCACTAAAAATTAGCATTTTTATTGCTCCTACTGCTCCTACTCCACGCCCAGGTAAACCTCAGTAGTCTTCTAAACTCCTGCATGGCATTGCCCATCCCCAGGGGCACCTGAGTTCAGCTCCTTCACCTGGGGATGGATCTGAACTGCACTAAGTCCTGGCAAATCTGCATTACGCATCTGCAGAATCCAAGGAGCCTAGAGATGTAATCTGTGTTTCCGAGATCAACTGCAAGCAGCATTTTAGGTAAATGGATCTTGCTTTGTGGGTAAAGCCCAGGAGAGAGCTGCCGCACTCATCTAATGCATGGACATGCTTCCTATTTCAAGCCCTTTCCACAAGCTCCCAACATGCGTTTTGTTTTTAACAATTTTCTCATTTGACCTGAGCTATTAGACAAGCAACCTCTGGTTCTAATGAGCTGCTCCAGTCTGAAGTGTAACTCGTAAACCAAACTGAGTGTTTCTTTTGCAATTCACTTGCAATGACTCTGCCCAAACAGAGACAAAACTGTGTTTTTGGCTGGCGGGCCACCCCTCTTCCCCCACCAGCACTCAGCTGAAAGGTGTCCCCACACCTGTGGGTCAAGGCCATGATCCCAGTGCTCTGTTTGGACTGCCCAGTCTTGCACTCCCCCTCTTTGCCATGCAATTCCCAGTTTCATAGAATCATAGAATGGTTTGGGTTGGAAGGGACCTTAAAGATCATTGAGTTCCACCCCCCTGCCCTGGGCAGGGACATCTCCCACCAGACCAGGTTGCTCCAAGCCCCATCCAGCCTGGCCTTAAACCCCTCCAGGGATGGGGCAGCCACAGCTTCTCTGGGCAACCTCTTCCAGTGTCTCACCCCCCTCACCGGAAAGAATTTCTTCCTGAGATCTATTCTAAATCTCCCCTCTTCCTATTTAAAACCGTTACCCCTTGTTCTGTCACTACACTCCCTGACAAGTAGCAGAGGAAGCACTCTGGAAGTAGCAGAGGGGACATCCCTGGAGGTATCTAAAAGACGGGCAGATGTAGCGCTGAGGGACATGGTTTAACACTAACTTGATACTGCTGGATTAAGGACTGGACTTGATGACCTTAAATATCCCTTCCAACCAAGACAATGCCATGAATCCATGGCTGGTACCATCCACCGTACCCGTAAAGGTCTGTCACCACCATTAATTACAGGTGCGATAAGGCCAGGGGTAATTACGCTTGTGACAAACCACCCTGCAGCAGAGAGACACTTCCACACCGTCCCACCCACGGCCCCGCGTTACCAGAAGTGACTTGCGTGTCACCAGATCACTTCCACGGCAAAAGCTTTAACTTTACCACCCCAGGGGCAGCTCAACCGGGACCGGGGCACCTCGGGGAAGGGACCGGGGGGGGACGGGACAGCCCGGCACAGGCCTCACAGGATGAGACTTGAACAAAGCCGGACGCCCTTCCCTCCCCGCCGGCAAAGCGGGACCCGCCGCTTCCCCTCCGCCTCCTCCCCCGCGGCGACAGGCAGACGCCGGCCCCCGGTCACGAACAGCCCCAGGACCGGCGGGCCCGCCGCCCTGCCCATTACCGCCCCGTCCCATCCCCTCAGCCCGTTACCTGCGGGCGGCTGCTCCCCGGGGAAGGCCGCGCTTCGGTGGGCGGCTGCTACCACCACAGCGAAGGCCAGGAGGGCCGGCGGCAGCCGCATGGCGCCCGGCGGGAGCTCGGGGGAAGATGGGCCGCCCCGCCGCGTCCTCCCCCACCCTCGCTCCGCTCCGCTCCGCTCGCCTCGCCTCAGCGGCGGCGCTTGCGCGCTGAGCTACCGGCGGCGACGTGCCGGGAAGGGGCGGGCGGGTCCCGCCTTCTCCCCGCGCGAAGGGCGGGCGGTGCGGGGGCGGCGGGAGGCCCGGCGGGTCGCTGGCGGGCGGCCCGGGCCGGGAGCGATAGTCTGAGGGGAGGCGCAGGCGGGGGGAGGCCTCGGGGCCTGGTTTGGCGGCCCATGGGGAGGGATGTTCGCCTCAGCGATGCCCCTGCCTTTCGTAATTTTGCCTTCTGTTTTTAAATGCTGGTGCATTTGCCTGGAGAAGAGAAGGCTCCGGGGAGACCTTATAGCGGCCTTTCAATATCTGAAGGGTGCCTATAGAAGAGCTGGGGAGGGACTCTTTGCCAGGAAGGGTAATGATAGGACAAGGGGAAACGGTTTTAAATTGGAAGAAAAAAGATTCAGATTAGATCTCAGGAAGAAATTTTTTACTTTGAGGGTGGTGAGACACTGGAACAGGTTGCCCAGAGAAGCTGTGGCTGCCCCATCCCTGGAGGGGTTCAAGGCCAGGCTGGATGGGGCTTGGAGCAACCTGGTCTGGTGGGAGGTGTCCCTGCCCAGGGCAGGAGGTTGGAATTGGATGATCTGTGAGGACCCTTCCAACCCAAACCATTCTATGATTCTATGATTCTATGATTCTTGCTGCACCTGGATCTATGTCATAACCTGTCAGCCTCAGCCACTGAAAAACCGTCCTCCTCCGTCCTTGTCATTTTGGGGCCTCCGCTCTTCCCCCCTCCTCTTCTTCAAAAACAAAGCGTTTATCCTGTGGAGTTTTTTTCATGGGCCATACGTGGGATTCACACGCACAGAGGGAGCCTAATTTACGCTGAGGGATTTTATGCTTTCTTGCAAACAATCTAAGTTTATATGCATTTCAAAATAAAACGAACTGCTGCCAAGCAAGATGGAGACTTGCAGCTTTTTCCCCCCTCCTGCTTCTGCATCTCCCACCCAGTGTCCCCATAATTCTGCACCTTAACCATTCAACCTTATGCCCACCCTGGGCCAGATGGGGAGAAGGACACAGAAGAAACCTCTCCAGTTATAAGGGAGGATGTAGCAGCCTTTTAAGCTCCTGTCAGACATTCTGCAAATAATTGTTTTTCCAGGCCTGAAATGGAGGCAGCTTGAGGGCTCCTTTACACCCACGCTTCTTCCCAGGCTTTCAAAGAGACAGAAAGGAGGAAACAGAGCTACTTGCTGGAGTCACTGTGTTTCCTTCCCCTTTCTCTTGCGACTGGAAAAGTAACTTCAACTGCTCCCTCCCCTGTATTTTATCCCAAAGAGAGAGGGAACCTGATGAGGTTCCTGAGAGGAACCTGATGAACTCTAATAAAGGCAAGTGTAGGGTGCTGCACCTGGAGAGAAATAACCCCCTGCACCAGTACAGGTTGGGGGTTGACTTGCTGGAGAGCACCTCTGAGGAGAAAGACCTAGGAGTCCTGGTGGACAACAGGATGACCATGAGCTAGCAATGTGCCCTTGTGGCCAAGAAGGCCAAGGGCATCCTGGGGTGCATCTAGAAGAGTGCGACCAGCAGATTGAGAGAGGTCATTCTGCCCCTCTATTCTGCCCTGGTGAGGCCCCATCTGGAGTCCTGTGTCCAGTTCTGGGCTCCCCAGTTCAAGAAGGACAGGGAACTGCTGGAGAGGGTACAGCAGAGGGCTACAAAGGTGATGAGGGGCCTGGAGCATCTTCCTTACGAGGAGAGGCTGAGGGACTTGGGTCTTTTTAGCCTGGAGAAGAGAAGACTGAGGGGGGGTCTGATCAACACCTGTGAATACTTAAAGGGTGGGTGTCAGGAGGATGGGGCCAGTCTTTTTTCAGTGGTGCCCAGGGACAGGACAAGAGGAGATGGGCACACACTTGAACACAGGAAGTTCCATCTAAACATGAGGAGGAACTTCTTTCTTTTGAGGGTGGCAGAGCCCTGGAACAAGCTGCCCAGAGAGGTGGTGGAGTCTCCATCTCTGGAGACATTCAAAACCCACCTGGACATGTTCCTGTGCAACCTGCTCTGGGTGGACCTGCTTTAGCAGGGGGGTTGGACTAGATGATCTCCAGAGGTCCCTTCCAACCCCATGTAATTCTGTGATGCTGTGATTTGTCCTGCTTCCTGGAGAAAGGTGTAGAGGAATTGCTTTTCTTGCCATCTGCCATCAGCATTTGCAAAGCTGAGGAGATGGCACGATTTGCTGGGAACAAGTTGTGAGGAGAGGTGAGATCGCAAGGCAGCACTTGGATGCTGAAGGGAACACCCTGCTGGTACAACCTCGGAAATGATGGTGTCCCCACAGCTGATGAGTGTCAGTTTGGATCCAAGAGCCAACATCTCCTCCCAGCTGCACTAAGGCTGAGGGAAACGGGATTGTGGAGCTACGCTTAATGTTCTGTAGCAACACTGCACTCACGGCCTGAGCATTGTGCTTCACGCCAATGCAGTCATGAGCTTCACAACTGACAAGTACGTAACTGTCTTGATTGAAATACTGGCTGCTCACCAGCGTGTGTATTTTAACTTCCTGAATGGCGGCAGACTTGTGTAATACTTTCTGACTCATAATCACAGAATCATAGAATGGTTAGAGTTGGAAGGGACCTCAAAGATCATCTAGTTCCAACCCCCCTGCCATGGGCAGGGACACCTCCCACTAGAGCAAGTTGTTCAATGCATTTTCTAACACGTAACGAGAGGATGTGAGGAAACAGCCTCAAGTTGGAGGTTTAGATTGGATGTTAGGAAGAATTTCTTCACTAAAAGGGTTGTCAAACATTGGAACAGGCTGCCCAGGGAAGTGATGGAATCACCGTCCCTGGAGGTATTTAAAAGACATGCAGATGTGGCGTTTAGGGACATAGCTTAGTGGTGGATTTGGCAATATTACGTTAACTTTTGGACTTGATCATCTTAAGGGTCTTTTCCAACAGAAGCAATTCTATGATTGAAATGGTATTTTACACAAAAGTAAGCAAAAACAAGGGATCACCAGCCCTGGATAGAGGTTGGGTATTCTGACAGTCATATCAAGGGCTGACAGCGTGCCTGGAAGGTGTCACATCAACCGAGCTTAATAAAGTTGAGTTTTCTTTATGACAGCACTTCACAGAGTTGACAGAACATTATGGAAGGTGAAAACAAGGAATAAAAGTTAAGTCAGCTCTCTACAGAGAAATTAAGGGAATGTCATTCCAGTAATGAGAACTGTCCCCAGCACACCTTCCGCGTGTGCCACCAGAACCCTTGTAGGCAGCTTCTGACAGGGACCGCTCTCACTGTCCAGTGGAGTCCATCACCACTGAAGCCTTCCAAACTTGCTAATTTTTCTTCCCTGTCTTAAATTGTTACACATTGGAAAAGAGAAGAAAAAAAATTTGCTGTTGTCATGGCCTGTAACTTCCTCCTTTGCACTCCTTCCCATGCTCACCCCAAGTGGGGGTCACATGCCTCTCTGTGAGAAAGCTCTTGACAAGATAAACAACTTCTCACATCATAGGACAAGTTTTCCCAGCCTTTTGCTTGCTTGTTTGCTTGTTTGCTTGTTTGTTTTTTAGCTGTCACTGAAGTTAGCTGTCACTGAACTCTTGTGCCAGAGTTCATGAGCACGTACAGCAGTGCTCCCTGGGGTTTTGCTGTCCTTGCAGAAATAGGTACAGGATCTTCAACTCAGTCTGAAATGCCTACTCCTCTGATTCATCGTGACAGTCACTGGAGTTTCCTACGTGCTTTCTCACAAACCAGGCTATGTTCCAGTCCTTCAGAGTTTTGGCTTTGAAATCCAGCCCAAGATCCTTTGAAAAACTCAGGTAGATGCAGTAGCCGTGTGGGAACAAGTTTGGAGCCTGTATGAGGCTGTGTAAGAATACTCTTAGGAAAGGCCTGTTTCAAAGGTAGTGCCATGTCTTCTTGAAATGCTATCACAAAAGAGAAATCACAGACACAAAGAAGTTGTCTCTAACCAGAGCTTTTCCCCAGTGATTAAAAGCACCAGCTGTGTTCACCTTCAAAAGGTACAAATAATTGGACAGCACCGCCACCAAAAATAAAAAATGAAGTGCTCATTAGCAATCATTTAGCTTCTATGCATCCCATGATTCTGTCAGAAAGTTCAGTGATCTTCTCATTAGGACTTAGGTTAAAAATACACATTTTGATCTTTCAGGAGTGTCATTCCTAACTCTCTAGAAGTCATTTGAAATTTCTGCCCATTTTGATCCTCCTCAGGTAGCTGTTCTTTCCAAATCCGTGGTTCCAGGAACCAGAGAACTGAAGCAACGAGACATGAAGGAGTCTAAGCTGTCCCCTTGTCAGAGACTTCCCTCAATTGTTCCAGAAGTGAAAGAAAATCATAGAATCACACAATTGCCTGGGTTGGATGTGACCTTTCAGGGCATTGTCCAACCATCGCCTGACACTGATAAAAACCATCACTAAACCATGTCTCTAAACCTGTCTTTTAAATACCTCCAGGGGTGGTGCCTCAACCACTTCCCTTATTAAGCATTCCAAGGCTTAATAATCATTTCAGTGTGAAATTTTTCCTAATATCCAATCTGAACCTCTCCTGGCACAACTTGAGGCCATTCCCCGTTGTCCTATCGCCTGTTCCTTGGGAGAAGAGACCAACCCCCGCCTCTCTACAACCTCTCCTTTCTCTACAGCTGTAGAAAGTGATCAGGTCTCCCCTCAGCCTCCTTTTCCTCAGGCTGAGCAACCCAGTTCCTTCAGGCACTCTCACTACTCAGGAAATCACCTATATCTTAGGTCTAAAGCTCTTTTAATTGTGCAGGCTGCATATCCTGTAATTACCCTTGCACTGAATCCTGAAGTAAGTAGATAAATAACGCACCATAAAAATCGTGGTGTCACCAAATGCTGTTATTGGCCTAGCAGCAGCTGATTTGGGTTGTCACCTCTCCAGGACAGCAGCAACGAGCACTACATGGAAGTCAACCACCAAGTCAAAGACAACAGGTTTATTTGAGGCTGAGGAAAGGTAAAAGAAAACAAAGAGAAAGGTAGCAAGGATAGAGTAAGAAGATGGGGATGTGAGATTATGAACAAGTCCCTCAAAAGCTGCAGTGCTTTCAGTATGACAGCTGCCCTAGCTGCCGTGTTGGCAGATGACCTCTCATGCTTTGTGTTTGTCTAATGCATGTGTGGTCTGACATGCACCTTGAGATAAACTAGCCTAGGTGAAGGTGGCCTAATGCAGGACATTGCCATGGACAGTGATGCAGATCAGCTTCTGGGTGCCAGCTGGTCCGCTCTCCAGCTGGAGGAGGTACCCTGATGCTTTGGGATGGAAAGGAGAGTCATTAACCTTCATCAGTAAAAAGAGAGGCCCTAAGTTTAGTTGGAGCTCAGAATGAAGTCAAAGAAGAAAAACCAGGAGCTTCTCACTTTCTTAAATATATTTGAAGCTCGGAATGAAGTCAAAGAAATAAAAACCAGGAGCTTCTCACTTTCTTAAATATATTTGAACATTGAAACCCTTAAGAAAAGAGAAAGCTAGAGACGATTACTGCATTTGGGACATGGGTTGTTTGATTTGTGTTTTGTGGTTTTTTTGTCCTATTACTGTAGTCTTTTGTGCTTTATACATGAAGTTATAGTGCAAACCCTTACTGCGTGTTAGTGTAGTTGCTGGTCTCATCCCGAGATACAGGTCTGAGTAAAATGCTAACCATCTCGCTTGGCAAAAATAGCACTGTCACAGAAATGAGTCTAGTCTATTTGGCTAGGAGGTCCAGAGGTCCCTTCCAACCCCATATCATTCTGTGATATCTAAGTGTGTCCTGCCCTGATTATGGGAAGCAAAAGCATAATAAACAAACCCATGGTGGAGCCAAAAGCTCTGTGCAATGGCTCCAGGAACTTCTGTTTATTTAGATTTCATAAGAGTTCAAGTGTAGACCAGAAAATCTTCTATAACTTTCTGGAAAATAGGGCCATTAATCTGGGTGCAAAAATGTCTTCTGATAAAAAGTTCTACCTCATAAAATGGGCTAGCACCATTATCAGTCTCAGAAGAATAAACATTGGGTCCTTTTTCTCCTTCAGTAATCCGATGTCTCTGTCTGAGTAAAGTACTTGCCAAATATTAGCTATGTATTAGAGATATTGCATATAATGCCTTTAAAGACACATTCTGTTATGCAAATCAATCTTATACAGACCACACTGCTGTTTGACAGACTATTGGGGACAAACTGAAGGATGGAAATTGCTTGTTTTGTTGAATGTTATGAATTTCTAAACAGCATCTTCAGAGCATGAACAAAGTATCCCAATGGGAGATACTGAAATTCTGCATGGTACCCAGTGGTTAAAAATTCAGAGCAGAACCATCAGGATAAGCATTAATCAATTCAATCCAACTCAAGCATCATTTCTTGTAAATCTATGTAGGGACTATTCAAAAGCAGAATTGAATTATGAAGAGTGAGGAGGTCTGAGGATAGACATGGATACTGTCAACAATAACACAAAATCAGATATTTTATGAAAAAAAAATCCTTTACATTTGCACTTATCTTGCCAAATTTATCAACAAGCCTTTGTTAAAAAGAATCCTTTATATTTGCACTCGTCTTGCCAAATTTATCAACAAGCCTTTGTTACCTTAACCCTTTGTTAGATATAATTTGTTGGTTTTATGTTTCTGCTGTTAAAAAAAGCACACTGATAAATTAGTGGTGGGTCAGAAAACTGGCATGAGCTGGATCCAGAATTTGGTCTTGGTCTTTATGCCACACAATAATTTATTGTGTTGGGAGACTTGCTGGTTTTGAGCTGTGTGCTAATTAACAAGACTGTGGGCAATGGTATCAGATATTTTTTTTTAATCAGTTATCAGACCGATGAATTGGAAGCGTGTTGAATTCAGCAGGGAGAGGGAAATATCAATTCCATCATTTGAGGAAGCAGGTAGATGCCTTCTGCAGCGCTGCCTGGGCTGCTCACCTCTATCCCAAGGGGACAAATACAGCCAGTAACAGGCACTGAAAGGAGCTACTCCCATCAACAGTTGAAGGTGGGTGTTTCTCTCTTCTGAGGAGAGGCTAAAAATGCTTGTCTTCTCTAATCTGGTAAAAATACAAGTCCTCTAATCCTACCCCCCTGCTAAAGCAGGGTCACCCAGAGCAGGTTGCACAGGAACGTGTCCAGGTGGGTTTTGAATGTCTCCAGAGAAGGAGACTGCACCACCTCTCTTGGCAGCCTGTCCCAGCGTTCTGCCACCCTCACAGGAAAGAAGTTCCTCCCCATGTTGAGATGGAACTTCCGATGTTCAAGTTTGTGCCCATTTCCTCTTGTCCTGTCTCTAGACACCACTGAAGAAAGACTGGCCCCATCCTCCTGACACCCACCCTTTAAGTATTTATAGGCATTGATCAGATACCCCCTCAGTCTTCTCCAGACTAAAAAGACCCAAGTTCCTCAGCCTTTCCTCATAAGAGAGATGTTCTGGTCCCCTCATCATCTTTGTGGCCCTTTGCTGTACCCTCTCCAGCAGTTCCCTGTCCTTCTTGAACTGGGGAGCCCAGAACTGGACACAGTGCTCCAGATGGGGTAACTAACTAATAAGTGAATACTAAGTGTAGTACTGCTACCAGTATGAACCAGAGCCCAGGACTCCCCTCATCACTGGCCTTCACAGCCAAGCTGCTTCTTCCCTGCCCAGATGCAGCTTGGGCACGGGGAACAGGGAATGGGAAATGCCCCCCCTTCCCAAATCCTTCTGTTTCTGTCTGGATGGGGAGCCCCTCAGTCAACAGCAAAAGTTTTGCTCGAGAAAATGGATAATGAGAGGCAAAGTGTGGAGGGATCTCCAAACTTGAATGCTTTTGGTGGGAAGGAGGGTTAGTCTCTCTACGTAGCTGCAGTTTGTGCTGTTTACACTCTGTTGTTATTTTTTTTTCTCTGCACCTTTTTGGGGCCGTACAAAGAGTCGCGCTTTTGTGCTTCGGCATGAAGATGGGCAGAACTGAGAGAGAAGTTATTTGAATGACCAAGACTGTGAAACTTCTCTGCAGCTGGTGGGCACGAGTGCAGCCCTGCACGAGTGCACCGAGGGCCAACAGGCTTCTTCTGGCTGAAACAGCAGGAGCTCCTGTGCAAACACACACAGGCCCCTCGGGAAGTCAGCAGCTGAGATTTGTGAACGTGACAGCAGAAACACTACTCAGACACACGAGGAGAACAGGAAGGAAAAGTAGAAAAAAACATCTCCAAGCTATGAATAGAAGAAAGAATTAATAGGGAATAAAATAACGATAATAATAGAAAAGAACGGGAACATTTTAAGAAGAACACTGCTTTGGAAAAAGCTGGAAGATATTAGAAAAGACATTTCTTCTTATTCTTTGATTCTTGCAATGTTGGTTCTGGTAGAAGAGAAACCATGACTCAGTCTCAATTTGTGCTCAAAAAGGAAAGCAAAATCACTCTAAGCTTCCACAAGTGAGAATCAAAAGGAATGAAGGTGTGTTCAGTAAATAACAGCAGATATAAACAACGAAGACCCAAGATAGCCCTTTGTACACAGTGGATCTTGTTGATATAAAGTAAATGTGAACTCGCTTTTACTTTACAGATCAAGGTTGAAGTCTTTATTTTCATATTGGTGGCAAAACATCAATACTATAGTGAGAAGAAAAAAAATGCTCTTTCTCATTTTCTTCCTTTTTTCTCCTACTGCAAAATTTAATAAATATTAGGATATGTAGTGGAAACTCACTCAGATGTTAAACCGTGACATAAAAGTGTCCCAGAAAAGAATCCCTTTCAAAGAATTTTGTCATTGTAGATACGCTGGGCCAAGGCTGAAGTTTATCAGCAATTTGGGGCTGTAAAATGGTTCCTGAACTTTCTGCGAACTTTTTAAACTTCTGGGTGAAGGCCAAAAAATGCGCCTGTCTATTTTGATATTTCTTTTTTTTTTTTTTTTGGCAGCCTGGCATGTGCTGTGAGGTTTTGCCATGGGCTGCAAGCTCAGCCTCGATATCTTGCCAATGCAATATATATATATTTATTTTTATATATATACACACCAGGGTTTTGAAAAGGGGAGCATGAGGCATTTGTGTTGTGCCTGCGTGTGGCTGGGAGGGGATTGTCTTTGACTGATAACAAAGGAATAAAGCTGTAGGTTCCAAAAACGTGGAGTGGGTCTGAAAGGAAGCCAGAAATAATTATGTAGTTTTAAAAGCGGGGTGTAGTCCCGGAAAACTGTGTTCATTGCCAAGTCTTTGAATGATTTTGACCAAAGAGGAAGCGGGTATGTTTTCCTTAAGAGATGGAAATAATAGCCAAGTTCTTCCCTGTGCAGTTTGCTTCTATTCTGAAAGATCAGTGACTTGGCTGGCAAAATGGACTCATGTTATTAAACTGAAAAACTAATGTTAGCTACTCTTAGGTTTCAAAGAGCAGAAAGTAGCTGATTAGATTTAATCACCTATCGTACAGTAGAGATGATTAAATTGCTCCTTGCAATGAGCGGTTGTGGTCGATGGCCTAAGAGCTATGGTTTTGACAGCTGCTGTTGTTGGAAAAGGGATGAAAGCAGGTAGAAGTTAATGATTAAAAACAGCGTACAGACCAGAGGAAAATCAATATATAAACGCAGTAACTGCTCTTCTTTTACAGTGTGAACACATGAGTGAGTGAGCTGGTTTGCAGCCAAAATGCTCCTCACAACCTGACCATAAAAAAAGGCTTTGATACATGACTGTATCCCAAGACTGAGAAGAGGAGGTCTCTGCATTTTTGTGTGTCTCTCTCTGCATGGCTCTTGTGATGACTGGGTGAAATGTCTGCATTCTTTTCCCCATGAGCTTGAAGAATGAGTCACATTTCTGGCTAATTTTTGAATCGGCGGCTGCCAAGCTTCTCTACGACCTTCAGGACAAATTGAACTAAACCAGAAGAAGCTGTAAAGAGGCTGCTTGAGAACCAGCAAAGAGGACTAGCACCGTAATGCCCAAGCCAGCCTCAGGTGCAGGGTTTCAGAAGAATTAAGATAAAAATAGCTGGCAGTGTATTGACTAAACTAAAACGCCCTTCTAGAGGCAAGAGTGCAGAACAGAAACTTTAATGGGATTTCTAGAGCTGCCCAAGCGTGTCAGTGAAAAAGCTGACTTGCTGGTATGACCTGTGAAAAGAGAGAGGATATTGCAGGCAGTAAAGGGGTTTTGGTTGGTTGACTGTTTGTTTTTTTTGTGTTTGTGGGTTTTTTTTCTGCAGAGAGGGGGAATGTCAGTGTGGTAAGAAAATTTAAGGGAAAAGACTTGTAGATCAGTTTGTTGGTTTCATGCTTCGGCCTTGTGTGCTTTCTATCTTTAGGTGAAAGGATAAATAGTGCCTTAATCTGGAGAAATGGATAGCAAGGCCCTCTGAACAGTCGTGTCAAAGGTTTTATGTGGAAATCCCCGGGCTGAAAGGACAAATAGTGCCTTAATCTGGAGGAATGGATAGCAAGGCCCTCTGACCAGTTGTGTCAAAGGTTTTATGTGGAAATCCCCGGGTGAGTCTGACTGCAAAGTGAAGGGGTGGCTGGTGACGCCAGGACCTTCAAAGTCCTGGTTTTATTCCCTCACATCCAAAGGACTCAGCTGCTGACATCTGGAGCACAGAATCACAGAATGGTATGGGGTTGGAAGGGACCTCTGGAGATCATCTAGTCCAATCTCCTGCCAGGGCAGGTCCACCCAGAGCAGGTTGCACAGAAACGTGTTCAGGTGGGTTTGGAATGTCTCCAGAGAAGGAGACTCCACCACCTCTCTGGGCAGCCTGTTCCAGGGCTCTGCCACCCTCAAAGTAAAGAAGTTTTTCTGCATGTTCAGACAGAACTTCCTGTGTTCCAGTTTGTGTCCATTGCCCTTTGTCCTGTTGTCAGGCATCACTGAGAAGAGCCTGACCCCATCCTCTTGACACCCACCCTTTAGATACTTAAAAGCATTGATAAGATCCCCTCTCAGTCTTCTCCAGGCTTAACAGCCCCAGGTCTCTCAGCCTTTCCTGTTTGTTTTTAATCTGGTTTTGTAGTTATTTAGAAGTACCTGTGCTGAGGAACATCAGGGATGGGGAGCCATAGCTGGTGTGTGAAACTCTACAGCTGAGGCATCTCTCCCCGACCCATGACTCTTTCTCTGGGACTGCTTTGCCATTTGTTCAAGATCCTTCTGCCAACCAGCCACTTGTGAGGTGTGAGAACATCCGAGCTCCCATGGAAAAATGGAAACTGTCTCCCTTCTCAGCACTGTGACCCCACGAATTGACCTCCCGCCCTCCTGCATTACCAGGGAAGACTGTGAGTGTTACAGTGGTCCATTTCCTTTATTCCTCAGAAATGGACTCATCAGCCCTGCTATGAAATGTGCTGCTGCTGAGAGTGACTGTGCGCTGAGGGCATTGTTATGTGGTTTTCTCCATTATCAACCGGAGTCATCTGTCAAATCGAATCGGAGAGCTATTTGTGTTGGACACAATACTTCATGTGGGACTGAGGGACTACTAAAAGCTGGAGTTCTAGGGCTGTAGCACTGATAATACGTCTGAGTACAAAAGAAATAGCTTGATCTCGAGAGGAAAGGAGGTAGCAAAAGGAGGGGAAAAACAGAAAGGCCTAAGAATAAGGAGCCAGGGATCCGTTTCTGGTCCTACTGCCAGCCTTGACAAATGACTTTTTACAAGTGGCATCTTCCACCACTTCCTCAGTTTTCTCTCTTTCTAATGAGAGGAACTAGTAGGTGGTATTGTTAGCGTATGTGTCATCCAGTAACTATGGAAGAAAACACTTTCTGTGTTTGGAAGTGTAGCCAAGCTGGGGCTCGAAGGGTTTGAGATAAGGACAAATTTGGTTAGAATGTGCTAGGTGGAATTTATAGCTGTTATTGCTGTTTGGCTATTAATGGGCAGGCTTCATGGGGCTTGCTTGCCTTGCTGTATATTAGAGCCTTGTGCTCGTTAGTGGCTTCTTCTTGCTTTTGCTCCTTGCCCTACTGCTGTCCTGCTTATCATCTCACTTTGCCGTGCCTGGAAATGTTCTGATAACAGCAACGGCGATGTGCCTGGGCTGGCAGATGGGCAGGACATCACTGTTGCTTCTGTCCTGGACAGGCTGGAACTCCAGCCTGAACTCAAGTCAAAGGGACTGTGACCTACAGATTACTCCACGCAGGAACAGGACACCCCAAAGATTCCATGGCCATGGATAGGCCCACGCCAGAGCAGGTACTTCTTGAAGCATCTGTGGCCATGATTATGTCTGTGCCACAGCAGGTGTACCCCTGAAGGTGCTGTGGTCCAAGGATAAGTCCACACTGGAGAAGGAACACCTTGAAGCATCCGTGGCTATGGATAAGTCCATGCTGCAGCAGGTGGGACTGTGACCTACAGATTACTCCACGCAGGAACAGGACACCCCAAAGATTCCATGGCCATGGATAGGCCCACGCCAGAGCAGGTACTTCTTGAAGCATCTGTGGCCATGATTATGTCTGTGCCACAGCAGGTGTACCCCTGAAGGTGCTGTGGTCCAAGGATAAGTCCACACTGGAGAAGGAACACCTTGAAGCATCCGTGGCTATGGATAAGTCCATGCTGCAGCAGGTACACCTTAAAGCATCTGTGAGGTTGTGCTGGAGCACCTCAAAGTGTGGGGCCCTGTATAAGCTCACGACCGAGCAGGTAAACCCCTGGAGGAACTGCAGCCATGGGTAAGGCCATGTTGCAGCAGATATATCCCTGAAGGGACTGTGGCTGTGGGTAAGGCCACGGTGGAGCACATATATCTCTGAAGGCATTGTGGCCCATGGATAAGGCCACACTGGAACAGGAGCACCTCAGGGTGACTGTGGCTGTGGGTACATCTATGTTGCAGCAGGAACACCTCTGGAGAGACTGTGGCTCGTAGATAAGGCTCCATTTGGAGTAGGTACACTCCTAAGGGACTGCAGCCTGCCAATAGGTCCAAGCCCAAGCAGGAAAAAAGGGCAAGGGCAAGTTCCTTGCAATGTTAAACTCTATGGTAAATCCAAAGGGACCAGGGTGGAGATTGTAATGGAAATATCTTTCAGTTGTTGTAACCCTGGGTTGAAGTTGCATGTTATAGGAAGTACTGTGGCAGGAATCCCTTGCTGCTGGTCAGACTGGGGGCAAGGGAAGGACTTCATTGTAATGTTAAACCCTATAACCAGGCCCAAAGGGAGCAGGGGTGGAGATTGTAAGGGATACACCTTTAAATTGTTGTGACCCATGATTTGAGTTGCATCTTATAGGAATTACTGTAGTAGGAGCCACCTGAACCAATGGAGGACACGCTTTACAAGAAGTAGAGCAAGTGCAGAAATGACCCAACCTGAGCTGGCTTTGGTGCCCAGTAACTCCATGCAACACACCATCTCTCCTGTACTTAGTGACCACCATAACAGTTGGAGCCCAATGTCATGGACTAAATGAACTCAATGGATATTTTGTGGACATTCATGGACATTTATGGACATTTCACAGGGATGGTCCATAGACTAAGGGAGTGATATCTATGTATTGTATCAAAGGGTGGGAAGAGGGGTGGCAGTTAATGAGGAGGTATAGGATAGTGTGGGACCTGAGTATGATGTAAATGGTATGGAATAAGGGGTGGAGGAGGGGTGGCAGTTAATGAGGAAGTATAGGATAGTGTGGGACCTAAGCATGATGTAAATCGTATGGAATAAGGGAATGTGAATCGTATGGAATGTGCTGCATTTGGCTGGGGTAGAGTTAATTTTCTTCATAGTTAATGAAGAAAATTGCCTATAGTTAATCTTTATCTTCATTCGTTTGTCAGGTGGTGGTGAGTAGTTGTTTTTCGTTTGCATCATTTGTCTTTCTTGGGTTTTATTTCTCTCTCTTTTTGTTATTTTCCTTTCCACTACATTTTTTTAAATTTTTTAATAATTATAATTATATTTCAATTATAAAACTCTTCTAATCTCAGCTCACAAGCTTATTTTCCTTTCCACTACATTTTTTAATAATTATAATTATATTTCAGTTATAAAACTCTTCTAATCTCAGCTCACAAGTTTTCTCACTTTTACCCTTCCAGTTCTCTTCCCCCGCATCCTGCTGAGAGGGGAGTGAGTGAGCATCTGTGTGGGGTTTAGTTGCTGGCTGGGGTTAAACTTTCCCCCCATCCTGCTGAGAGGGGGGTGAGTGTGGGGTTTAGTTGCTGGCTGGGGTTAAACCATGACAGAAAGGCAGTGAAAGAGTTACATTTCTGTCCATAGCTAGGTGCCTTTGAAGTCTGCATTAAAAGCACTCATGCAGGGAGAAATGGATGCAGCTACTTCACTAATGTGCCTTTTTAACATTCTAAAATTTGCAGCTTAAGCACTGAAGGGCTTCGAAATCTAACACAAAGGGCTTTACATCACATTTAAGTTGACTGAGTACAGCATGGTTACTTTAATGGCATATAAACATTCTCAAGAAATGGTTTCTATTCTCAAAACAGCGACTGGAATACCATCTGTATGGTCTTCTGAAAGTAAACGTATGTTTGGCTGAGATTACAGCAAGCTGATTTTATTTCATATCACTTGCTTTCTCTTTTAGTAAGTCAGAATGTTATTAACATACATACAGATAATTCTATAGAAGAGCAATAAACAGTAAGTAGGTAAATTCATGGGTCTTCCATCCTGCTGGTGGGCACTCACAGATCAAAATGAACTTTGCAGGTCTGACTTTTTGCCTCGCTAGCTGCTCTTTAAATTTAGTTACATCTATTCCGTCCAAAGTCAAAATGAAACTTCATATGGGAACAGACTGAGGCTGTGACATGGATGCATTTTGCACTTAGGAAGATCTAGAGGTGTTATCATTGAACTTATTGTTTGGATCATATGCTTGTGGTGAGGATTTTTATTTAATTGAGGTTGTCGTACTACTTCTGGCAAAATTGTATCCAAATGCCCTTATACCTTTATTTTATAGGAAAAAAAAAACGTTTTCAAATATAGGAAAAAAATGATCGAAAATACACTTCCTCTCTGTCAAACCCTGAGTTCCAAAGGACAGCAAGTTTGCGAGGAAGATGTCCAGCATGCTGTTTCAAGTAACAATATTAAATATTTTCTGGCTTTTCCTTCAAACCAAGTACAGTCGGCAACGTCTACATCAGGTTGTTTGTGGAGGCAGAAGAAAAGCATCGATGTCACACGTTCTGCCTGTTTTATCATCCCAGGATGCCAGTGGATCGATGTGGAGAGCTTTGTTGGGTTTGCTGGTGAGGCACTTTGCCAGATACTGGGATGTGTTATCAAGGAGAGGATGTCTCTATATGTGCCCTGTATCTAAATGAGTGCATATACCCTATTCTGAGCATCTATACACCCCTTCCTAAGCGCCACGGTGAGGATAAGGGCTGGATGGACATTTGGTTTTACTTAGGATGCTCAGAATTTTTTCTTAGGAGTTCCCCATAGGAAGCTGTATGTCAGAGAACTAATATAACTCTGGAATGCATAAGCAGAAGAAAATCAGACAAGCGTAGAAGGGATACTATGTTATAACCATAGATAAAATAATTGGGGTAAATACTTCAATGTCCTGAGTATTTATGGTGCCTGGATTGCTTAAAAATGGCAGAGCGTCCAGAAAAGAATAATTTGAGATCTGGAAATGGTTCCTGGTAAAAAGAAACCAAATGAAGTGGGTTGGTACAGTTTACCTGACAGAAGACAAACTGGGGACTCACTGGGTGTGGAAGAAGTTTCTGATAGAAGATGGAACTTCAGCCTAGGGGAAATGTAAACGGATGCAGCACAAAAAAGGTATCTACATATTTTTATGTCCCATCAGAAAAAACTGTGCAGGCAACTGATAGAATCTTTAGCACCTGATATTAAATCAAGAGCAAGCACATTTCTGGAAAATCTGCCATAGCTCCATAGAAGTTCTCAGATTAATGCAGAAACAAAGAAGTGTAATGCAGAAATTAGTAAGTGCTTACACTGTGCACAAAGGTGGACCAGATGATGACAATGGTCTTTTTGGCTATTCAGTTGTACCAATGTACATAAAAGTCTGCAAAAATTACCAACCGTGGCTGGTAAGAGAATGCAGAATGTGCCCATTATGCAAGAATGCTACATGGTACAGGACTTTTCAACTACCACTTCCCTGAAAGAGTTTTGAAATCCTTTTTCAATGTTTTCTGCGGAACTGTGAGTATAGAAGAGAACCTCCGTTCCTAAATAAGCTGACATTACACAGTACAGGACATGAGAATGACAAAAGAAGCCTTGGAGATTTAATAAAAAACTTTTTTTACCCCTGGTAGTGCTGACCGTGTTGTGTTGCCTTGTTTTGACCCAAGCTGCTGAACTTCCAGTAGGAAGAACTGATGACCACCAGTGTCCTGGTTTCAGCTGGGATAGAGTCACTTTGCTGAGTTTTCCTTACCATAGACACCATGCTCAGTATATCACTGGGGGCTGGCCAGGGGGCAGAAATCTTATTATTTTCTGTATTTTCTGTTACTGTTGTATTTCTCAACCCATGAGTTGTTTGGTTTTTTCCCCTTTTTCTCCCTCTCCTACTGGAGGGGGGGTCAGTGAACGCTGCGTAGTTGCCATCTGAGGTTAAACCATGACACAGAACAAGTTATTTTCCTGACAAAATCATGTTTATTTGCAATACCGTATCATAACTTGTTTGCTTTGTTTTGGTTTGCAACTTGGGATTTAAAGAGCTGGAGACAATATTCCTGGTTGTTGCTAGTTTTTTTTTGTCTGTGTGCACATTTTCTTTTCCAGATGTTTTTTAGAGAAATTGCGGTTGCCTCTTGAGACAAGGAGGGATCCTGTGGCTAATGGAGAGGGGCTTGATGGTGCAATTAAATAGTCCCAGCTGGTTTAGATTACTGCCATGATGCAATTTCATAATTTCATGCCCTGTAATTGTACCTTATGCACTCTTTTTCTGCTGGGAGCTCTGCCTCGTGGCCCAGGACTGTGGGACGGCAGCCTGGGAAACCTTGTCATAGAATCACAGAATCATAGAATGGTTTGGGTTGGAAGGGACCTTAAAGATCATCCAGTTCCAACCCCCCTGCCCTGGGCAGGGACACCTCCCACCAGACCAGGTTGCTCCAAGCCCCATCCAGCCTGGCCTTGAACCCCTCCAGGGATGGGGCAGCCACAGCTTCTCTGGGCAACCTCTTCCAGTATCTCACCACCCTCACAGGAAAGAATTTCTTCCCAATATCTAATCTAAATCTCCCCTCTTTCAGTTTAAAACCATTACCCCTCGTCCTATGGCTCCACTCCCTGATCAAGAGTCCCTCCCCATCTCTCCTGTAGCCCCTTTAGGTACTGGAAGGGGCTATAAGGTATCCCTGGAGCCTTTTCTTCTCCAGGCTGAACAACCCCAACTCTCTCAGCCTGTCCTCGCAGCAGAGGTGCTCCAGCCCTCTGAGGATTTTTGTGGCCTCCTCTGGACCCATTCCAACAGGTCCATGTCCTTCCTGTGCCGAGGACCCCAGAGCTGGACGCAGTACTCCAGGTGGGGTCTCACCAGAGTGGAGTAGAGGGGTAGAATCACCTCCCTCACTGTGACTGCTGGCCACGCTTCCTTTGATGCAGCCCAGGATGGGGTTGGCTTTTTGGGCTGCCAGCACACATTGCCAGCTCACGCTGAGCTTCTCGTCCACCACGAGCTTTCATCCTCATGCTAGCTCTGCAGAACCAGTGGAAAACACTCATGGCGTTTGAACTGCTGCTATCATGGCTCTCCCTCACGATGCTGTGTTGCTGTCAGCAGACCAAACTTGTGCTGCATCACTGCCCTGTGGTGGTTCCACACCTGACTGACTTGACCCTGTGGCCCAGAGCTGTTGAGGCAGGTCTGAATGACTCAGGCAGCAGATTATGGAGGATTCTGACTATGACAAAAATTGGTACCCTGAGGCTACTGACATGCCTGTCTGCAGAAGATGACACTGGCTCTTTCCCTTCTCAGGTGCCCTGGGGTTAGAGCACGAGCAGGCACTGTGTACCTGCTACGAGCCTGTTTTCCTCTCTGTCACACCTTATGTTGTATTTGTAAAACCACAACAATATCAGACAAAGATAAATAAAAGTAAAAAAGAAAAGTTAAAAATTGCTATAGAGACACAGTGAATTAGGAAATTAGAAAAACGGCCTTTTACTTGCAATGGCAATACCCCGTTATAGGCTACATGGGTACACCCTTATCCAAAGCCCTCTGGGTGGTGACCCTCTAGAGGGCCATGGAGCAGAGTGTTCCCAGATTGGAGTGGGTCCCTGGTGCTTCATGGACTGGGTGAGGAAACAAGGGATTGCTTTGCCTACCTCCTCCAAGAGCCCAGGTCTTCGCCGGAGGGCACAGTTTGCTGGCCAGGCTTCCAGAAGCCCAGTGCAGGTTCTGAGAGTGTTGTGTCCTCCAAAGTAGAGCATTTTAGGGCATGGTCAGATGAGTTACAACCTGTCAATGGTGATAAGTAGCGTGGGTTAAGAAAGGTCTGATGTAACGAGGTGTAAAGCACCACAGGTGGATGCACAGCATTTACCACTGGTTTGTAGCACCTGGGTCATTGAAACTTCACCTGCCTTCTGGTGTTGCTACCAAATACAGCACAGGTAGACTCAGCGAGGTATGATTCAACCCACCCTTGTATATTTTTTTTCTTGCATGTAGTGTTCAACTGGTTGATGTGTAAATATGCATGCTTTGGAATTATCTGCATCAGTATCTGGAGCTAAGGTGTGAAGCCACACTTGCAGAAACATGACCTTTCCCTGTATTCTGACTGCACAAAGTAATTTGCTGTTCAGTTGATAAACCAGTTGGCATTTTCTAGTACCTCATTTCATATGACTATTTCGGGTAGTGTTTTCTAATATTCAGAAATGGAGAAATAACGCTGACTTGTGATCTTATTCTCCTGAGGCTGACTACACCCTGTGGTGCACTTGTTTGGCTGTACTAATCTGCTATATCTGCAACAGAAAGGTTTCAGAAATGATTATTGTAGCCAAACCTGTGTAGTAATGAATGAACGGTGTGACCTGGTAGCATTAAAGACTTAGTTAGATTCATGAACTTAGTCAGCCAGTTTCTCCTTCTGCCTTAAATCACTTTAGTCTGCATTATGTGCTTTAAGTATGAAGCTATTAGCTATTTGTTTATATTATGTAGCTCACAGAATCACATGGGGTTGGAAGGGACCTCTGGAGATCATCTAGTCCAACCCCCCTGCCAAAGCAGGTCCACCCAGAGCAGGTTGCACAGGAACGTGTCCAGGTGGGGTTTGAATGTCTCCAGAGAAGGAGACTCCACCACCTCTCTGGGCAGCCTCTTCCAGGGCTCTGCCACCCTCAAAGGAAAGAAGTTCCTCCTCGTGTTTAGGAGGTGTCTACACATAAGTTATAAGTGTCTGCATTTACTAAGATAAAATACTGTCTACACATAAGTGTCTGCATTTACTAAGATAAAATACAAACCTTTCCCCCCTTCTTCATGATCAGCATCTATCACAGCTGCCTTCCTTAGGAAACCCTAGCGTGGCCCCTTATAACAGCCCATCTCCTTTACTGTGGTATACGTGGAATTCTGGCATTAGCTATCCACGGCAAGAAGAAGTTTGGTCTGCCTATAGAGGTCTTGGCGATCAGCATCTATCACAGCTGCCTTCCCTAGGAAACCCTAGCATGGCCCCTTATAACAGCACGTCTCCTTTACTGTGGCATAAGTGGAATTCTGGCAGTAGCTCTCCACGGCAAGAAGTTTGGTCTGCCTATAGAGGTCTTGGGTTTTAATTTAAAAAAAAATCCAAAACAACTGTTGCTTCAGCTGTTCCTGTGCCCTATGCTTCTCCTTCTGACTTTTGGAAATGAAAATCTGAATATACCCATCACTCCTTGAATGTTCTTCTTCCTCAACCTCACAAACACATGATAGCTCTTGGGAATAAGAGTATCAGAAAAACTCACGTTAGCAGAATAAGTAGAGTTCAACAGCAGGGAAATATGGAAATGAAATTAGTACAGGCACCCCACACATTTCACATCAGAGAAGCTTCACTAAAAGGCACAGGCTTCCAAGCTCCTGGTGACTGTGGTTTGTTTTGTATTGTTCCAGCACAAATATGACATTTCAGGAAAGCAACACACCCTTTGTGTAGAAACCGTAGGGAAATAACAATTCACACTGAACAGTGCCTGTTTCCGTCTTCTCTCCTGTGAAAGAAACAGAGGTTGCTGTTCTTGCGGGGATGCTGTTACAAAGTCCTTTGAGAGCCAGCTGAAGCATTTGAAAAAATTGCCAGCTGTTCATTACGACTTCTCATCTGGATGTTGTTCCCCACACAGCTGAGCTGCTGGAACAGATCTCATGAGCGTTTCCTACATCGTAAAACTGGACACCTCCGCACAATCTTTGACAGTGGTTTTAACTAAGGAAGCTGGATTTCTCCAGGAGCAAGTTGAGGATGCTCACACAACCAGCCCGTCAGAGTTCAGCTTCTGGAACTGGGGGTTACATCTGAGTGAGGGGCAATCAGACAACTTTCCTTTAAAGTTTCATGTAAAATGTGGGTGTTGGGGTCAACTTTTGCATCCTTGGTCATGAATGAGGGAATTCCATTTAAAGGCTGGTTGATTCTGGCTCTTCCATTCTTGAGAACAGGCAGAGATTTCATTAACAAATACAAAAGCTGAGGGTGCAGAGAACAACTGAGATTTCTGCATAAGCTTTGGCCTCTGCCCAGTCCTTCTTGTATTCTACACCCAGGTTTCACACATCCATGCCCTGGGAGACAGTACAGTAAGGCCATTGTAGCCTGGTTGGCCATGGATCTACATGTTCTCTTGGGTATAATAAGGCTTTTCCTGCAACTGGAACAATCAGAATGTATGTGTGTGTGTGCACACATCTTCCTCTGTTCCCCAATTTCTGATGGAAATCGGCTGGAACCGAGGGTGGAGCCAGCACTGCAGCTTTGCTTTCAGCAGGAACTAGAATGTCCTTCTTTCTTCTATCTCTGGGTCTTTATCTTCCTGATATTTGTAAGAATTCAGATGGTATTTAATTGAAATTGTCTCCAGTCCATTTGAAAGTTATTGGAAGGGCGGATGGCCAGTCATGCAGAAATACACATGGGGGAAGGGGGGCACTCATGTGTACACATACATACCCAACCCCCACCTCCCCCCACCACCCCAATGGAAATGAGGCTATAAATAATTTTTGTTTAATTTGTAAACCGCGTTTGCAGCTGCCACAACAATTTCAAGAGACAAACCCATAAAAGCCACAACCGTATGGGCAAAAATACAGCAGTTTCTCTTGCTGATCCCCGCTTAAGTGGCAAAACCAGGAATCAGCACTAATACAAAAAATAAACATCCATTTAACCTTTGTTGCTGCTGTTGTTCTGCTCGTCTGGCATCTTTTTTTTTTAAAAAAAATAAATCTTTGGGGGGGGCTGCGATTGTTTTAACCCGCCAGTAACCCCCTTGAGTTCATCAGAGCCAAAGCCGGTGAAAGCCTGTTTATTGTCCAGCAGGCACCTACACATGTTGTAAGCGAAGTTCCATCTGGTCACAACATCGTGGATCATCTGGGTAACAGCCAGGCTTCATTTGCTTCATGTCCCGGACAGCACGGAGGCAGCCCAGTAGGAATATTTAAATGACTGACCAACCGCAACCGAGTTTGCCCCTGAGGATTCCTCTAATAATGGCTCCTCGCTACGGAGCAGTAGCAGCTCTGAGAGTTGCTTTCTTTTTTTTTTTTTCCTAAATGACTCAAGCTGGGCTCCACGGAATGTTTTAGCCTTTTTTTATGAGGTGCCGACAATTTATCGGAGACGTGGGCTGGATCTTGCCTTGGGAAACCTGGAGGTGGATGGTGATCGTGCCTGAAGTTCTTCCTGAAATGTTTGTCAGAAAAAAAACAAAACCCTGAAGAAGCCCAGAGTGGGTGGCACAGCTGTTCTTCTGGACCTGAGAGGGTGCTTATATGGGGTGCTTATATGGTCGAAGGCACATAAAGAGCAGCCACATCAGAATTTTCCAAGTGTTTGAGATCATTCACATCTGTTTTACACAAGGGTGAAAGATGGAGAAAGCAGATGCACAACTTAATTCTGCTTAACCCATGACCTGAGCATTTCAGAGAGACTTTTGGTGGCTGGCACTGCCCCGCCATGGCAGCGGTGGGTGGGCAGGGACCCCCAGGGAAGCTCTGCCTCTGCTCCCCAGGCTGGGCAGGAGCAGCTCATCACTGGTGAGCAGCCCAGTGGGATGTCCTGCTGCCAGATGAATGATCCTCGTAGAAAAGAACTGTTCTGCTGGTCCAGAGGAGGGTGTAGGGCTATGAATGGGTGGCATGCAGCCACCTGACACAAACACATGCAGTTCCAATAATGTTTGAGATCATTCACATCTGTTTTACGCAAGGGTGAAAGATGGAGAAAGCTGATGCACAACTTAATTCTGCTTAACCCGTGACCTGAGCATTTCAGAGAGACTTTTGGTGGCTGGCACTGCCCCGCCATGGCAGCGGTGGGTGGGCAGGGACCCCCAGGGAAGCTCTGCCTCTGCTCCCCAGGCTGGGCAGGAGCAGCTCATCACTGGTGAGCAGCCCAGTGGGATGTCCTGCTGCCAGATGAATGATCCTCCTAGAAAAGAACTGTTCTGCTGGTCCAGAGGAGGGTGTAGGGCTATGAATGGGTGGCATGCAGCCACCTGACACAAACACATGCAGTTCCAATAGCAAATGTTGATGGAGGCAATGCTTGCTGTATAGGTAATACCCTTCTCCTGGGGCTAGGAGGATACACACATCCCAACATGCTACATGAATGGTAATAAGCGCTTCCAAAACTTTAGTCTGTCTATAAACATTTCATTGGTGGTGCCCAAAGAAGCCTTTTTAAGCACAGCAGATCTTCTGAAGTTCTGTAGGTGGCTCGCTGCTTGCTTATGACAACAAAATTATTCAGTAAGTGTCATGGCGAAGCATCTGAATTTACCTTCAGACGTGGTTGAAAGAGATATTCTTGTTTGCTTTTAAATGGGGGTGTCTTCTATAATGATGCCATTCATGGTGTATGGAGTAAAAACTATCTAAGAAAGGTGGCTGAGATACCACAGTAACATCTGTAGGGTGGTTGGACTAGATGATCTCCAGACGTCCCTTCCAACCCCATATCGTTATGTGATCTGTAGGGATGGTGCATGGGCCATTCTCTTCAGAAGATCTCAGGGGAAAAATATCTAGATGACTTAGAGGGGTAAATTCTAACAAAATTTGCCATTAGTTGCCGCAGAGGCTGTAGAGTATTTGGGGGATTTTGCTCATCCTGCAGCTGGGCATACCGGTGCCTACCTCCTCCCATGGCCGGCAGAGCCACCCAGGGAGAGAGAAAGATGTACTTAAACCTTTGCAGGACTAGATTGCAGACCTTTTATGTCCATATCTACCTATATATATATCTCTATATAACCTGTATCCAACAATTCTGATGAAAGCATGCACACAACCAGCTTTCTTCTGATAAAGTCAACACAACCAGCGTTTCCACTCTGGGGATAAAATTGTGCCCCAGCCTAAAGAGGCAGTAAATGCTCTATATAACCTGTACCTAACGATTCCAATGAAGGCATGTACACAACCAGCTTTCTTCTGATAAAGTCAACACAACCAGCGTTTCCACTCTGGGGATAAAATTGTGCCCCAGCCTAAAGAGGCAGTAAATGGGGAATTTCACTGAATTTCACTGAATTTTTAGAGCTGGAAGGGACCATAGAGATCATCTAGTCCAACTCCCCTGCTAAAGCAGGGCCACCCAGAGCTCGTCAGAGCATGTTACTCAGGACAGCATCCAGGCAGGTCTTGAAAATCTCCAAAGAAGGGGACTCCACAACCTCCCTGACATTCTTCTTCCCCAGCTGCAGGATCCTGCACTTTTCCTTGTTGAACCTCATGAGGTTCTTCCTTGCCCAGTTCTCCAGATCTCTCCAGATTCTGATCTCAATTTTAAAGTCAAGATAACTACGTTTTTTAAATGTTAATGAAAGCCAGTAATATACCATATTTTGCATACTTATATAAAACATGACATACAACTCAAAATACACGAGTTCTTTACTACAGAGTTCATTGAATATACTTTTTACATCATTAGAAAAGTTTTTGCATAACTCACAGTCTATTTACCTAATGAATTAACACTGTTGATTGTGTATTTTACGGGAATATATTTTTATTTCTTTAATTTATCAGGCATCTGTACATGCTCGCTGGATCATAGAATCATAGAATGCAAGGGAACTTATAGACTGCTATAAGGTCCCTCCAGTTCCATCTCTTCTCCAGGCTGAACCACCCCAACTCCCTCAGCCTGTCCTCATAGGAGAGGTTCTCCCATCCTCTGATCATCTTTGTGACCTTTATCTGGATCTGCTCTAACAGGTCCATGTCCTTCTTACGCTAGGGGCCCCAGAGCTGGCTCCAGTCCTTGAATCATCTTTGTAGCCCTACGCTGGACTCTTTCCAGTAGTTCCCTGTCCCTCTTGAACTGGGGAGCCCAGAACTGGACACAGTATTCCAGTTGTGGCCTCACCAGTGCAGAGCAGAGGGGCAGGATGACCTCCCTTGACCTGCTGGCCACACTCTTCCCTATGCAGCCCAGGATTCCGTTGGCCCTCCTGGCCGCAAGAGCACACTGCTTGCTCATTGTCATTTTGTTGTCCACCAGGACCCCCAGATCCTTTTCTTCAGAGCTTGTCTCCAACAGAGAGAAGATTCATCCAAGTTCATCAAATTTCCCCTAAAGCAAAAGCTACTTTTCCCGGGCACGGCAACAACTCAACGAGTCCGCTTGGGGTCGCTGTAAGACAACGGCGGGGCCGGTGCGGAGGTCGGGAGCCGGGGGGGATGCGGGGGGTCGGCGGGCAGATTCCAGTTTCGAATCAATAATTAACCCTTATTTTAATATTTGCCTTCGGAGACGCGCTTGAGCTTAGATAACGCTTCCGAGAGCAGATCCTCACCATGGCCGGCAGAGCCACCCAGGGAGAGAGAAAGATGTACTTAAACCTTTGCAGGACTAGATTGCAGACCTTTTATGTCCATATCTACCTATATATATATCTCTATATAACCTGTATCCAACAATTCTGATGAAAGCATGCACACAACCAGCTTTCTTCTGATAAAGTCAACACAACCAGCGTTTCCACTCTGGGGATAAAATTGTGCCCCAGCCTAAAGAGGCAGTAAATGGGGAATTTCACTGAATTTCACTGAATTTTTAGAGCTGGAAGGGACCATAGAGATCATCTAGTTGGAGCGGATTCGTCCCGATATTTGAAGAATATTCCTTTATGCTTTGCAAAACGGCGCAAAAGCAAAGGGCTAATTTGTTAAAGAAAACCCAAGAAAAGGGTTTGTGAGGTTTGCGGTGAAGGGATGGGGTTGCTCACACCCGTACCTGTAGACACGTGCGTCTGCAGCGCTTGGAAGCTTTGGGAGAAAAGGAGAGGCAATTGGGGAAAAAAAAGCGACTCCCTCCGCGTCAAATGAAGATTGCAAAGATGCTCAGAGGTCGACAGAGCACAGCTAAGGAGAAAAGTATTGGTCTCAGGTTGCAAGCTATAAACGGTGAACGGTGTATTTTATTTGAAGAATTTTATTTTAAAATTTCCTTTTTTGCCACTGCTGTTAGAAAGTCTCACAAACGCTGTGATGGTTAAGAGGGGTTGAAATACACAGCATTTTATGCACCACCCTCAACCCATGCAAAGTATTTTTAGCACGTTATTTAATGAGACAACACGCTATAGAACAAGCCAAGGTTAAAATAAGTAATTTGCAATGGTCCAGTTGGCAGAGAGGTAAAAAAAGAAGAGTGTTAAATCTCTATTCAGTGATTACCTTACAGTTTCAGTGACTAGTAATGAGTCGAATGGACATGAATCCGTTTCAGTTGTGTAAAGAAATGTGTGTATTTCAGAAATGGGATGATTTTCCCTGGGCAGGAACAGCAGAGCCGTATCTGTCACCAAATATTCTGCTCTCCCCTGTCCCTCCTCTGCTTTGTCATTTACGGTCCAGATACTCCGACCATGCCGAAGTGTGGGATGAGGCATTTAGGGTATCACTGCTGCTCTAGTTGCCACTTTTCTTTTTGTCTCCAACATTCTTATTCTGAGGGGGGATGTTTTTTGCTGCCGAACAATATCCTAAGCCGCCAGACAGATGCAGCTTGAGTTCGTTTAGCAGAGGACCCATTAGCAGAGGATCCAAACGAGGTGCAGAACTGATGCTGAGCAGGCTGCGGTCACAGGCTGCAATTCTCTGGGCAATTCCAGAGAGGCTGTGGGCAATGAGTATTTAATAGTATTTGTCAGAAGGGTGAATGCGGTATAAAATGCTGAATAGGAGGGAAGCTCCTGCCATTAGCCCATTAACAGCAAGGGATGCTTTGAAACTAACTTAAAAAAATACACATCAGCCATAGTCGTTCTGAACAGACAAGATACTGTATGTCTATGTTAAATTACTAACAAGGATTAAAATCATTTCACTCACCGAAAGAAAAAAGTCCTTTTAAACAATAATCATCACAAAATTCTATTCTCGCATATATTTACTTTTTGGATGAACATTATTTCATGCTTAGAAGTGATTCCTTTACTTTCCTCAGAGAATTTGAAATTGTTTTCAACACTGAGGTTTTAATAATTATCATAATACTGACCTCGTCGGCAGAATGTGCTGAAAGAAACTGGAGGATTCTATCTCGAACATTTCTTGCTCACCAGAGGATAGGACACTGGTATTTTGCAGTGCTCTGAGTGTAAAACAGCCTGCAGAGCTGTGCAGGAGGATGTAAAAATGGAGAATTCCACAGCTTCTGGAAGAATCTGAAAGCCTTTCCCACATTACTATTCAGGAAAAATGCTATGTTTTACTCCTCTCAATCCAGCTCCCGCAGATCCAATCTTAAGAATGCAAATGGCAATATTTAATTATATCCATTTTTTCCTTCAGCTACTTACTTGACCTGAATTCTGCTTTCCATCTGAAGCCTGATTTGTCTCTGCTGAACGGTGGAGTTTCTACTAACTATATAATTAAAAATGAACAAATGCACGCTTAGAGTTTCCTCTGTGGCAAATGAGACATTTAATTTGCTTTATTTACTTTCATTCTGTCTGCTCAATCCAGCCTCAGTTTACGTGTTTTCTGTTTCTACAGCAAACCATCTTCTGATATATTACATATATGGATATATCTGATCTGATATATTTGCATATCTTCTGTACGGTATATAGAATTTGTGGCTTGCTTCAAATTTTTGCAGATTTCATAAAAAGCCTGAATGCAGAGTACTTGAAGAATCTGAAATATTCCCAAGAAATATGGGTATAAGCAGATATAGACATTTTCAATTCGGGCATTTTTAAAATGAAGAAAAACTGTTCAATAAACTTTCACAAATGTGCAGTCACTTTTCCAAGAAGTGCTGTTGCAGAAACTGTATTAACTGTAATTTAGGGTTGTTTATACTATAAATGTGGTCATTTGGCTCTTTTTAGCACGTGGTGACAGCTTAGAATTATCCAAATGAACTGTATGGCAGCATTTTTCAAGGTAATTGTTGCACTAATTTTTTTTATTTGCCAGATAGAAAGTACTCGATGTTCAATAAAGCACAACTTTAAAGAATTAATGAATTGATGAGTACTGTAAATGCATAAAAGCTTCCTTTTAACTTCATCAGAGGTGCATTCTGACCTGGAAGGCAAAGAGATACCGAGTTGAACCACTGTCATTTATCCGACTCGAAAACTGATTTTAGGGAGCATTTGAGGTGTTAATAATTCAATAAAGGGCAACCAATTCCTCATGTTAACACTCCCCAGCAGAAACTTTCAGATGTTTTTTAAGCTAAATATGCAAATACCCACCTAGGACATTCCTCTGGAGTATCTGTAGGGTGATGGGGCTGGTCCCTCGTCTCTGCAAGGGGAAGAACATCTCAGGTGACCCCTTCCTGGAAGCAGGAGGAGGATGGGTTATTTTAATTAAGAATTGGGATGTGTGCCAAAAGGGTGAGGACCCTGTTTTTGGCTTTTCATGGATGTATGAGAGTGGAGGAGACTGAAACACAGCCCGGGGGGCCCCTAGGAAAGGGCAGGTCTGTGGGTGCTCATGGAGATGTGCCGCTGGCTCCCAGTCCATCCTCTCGGCCAGCTTTCAGCACGAGGAGAAGAGACCTGACCTTGGAGAGGGCTCAGGGACTGGTGGCTGTTGCAGCCTCTCAGTAGGGACTCACCAGGCCAGAGCATCTCTGTGGGACTTGGAGGAGCAACCTTGAATTTGGCAGTGTGCTGAGGAGGCCAACACCAAGTCATGGCTTTGGTAGAACATCTGCTATTGCTTTGTGGTGAGAGACATTGCTCCCCTACACCCCGGTTTGCAAAACGTTGTGGATAGGCTCATTGCCATGTGAAATCTTGTGGTGGTTCTCCATCTTGAGCCACTCACAAGAGACAGGCTTTGGGCTTTAGGATGGTTGGAATTCAAAGATCTTGAAGATCCCTTCTAACCCAAACCATTCTATGATTCTGTGGTGGACTGAAAGCTGCCTGAGCCCATCAAGTGACAGGGCAAGCCCCCATTTTGCTAGGGAACATGTCCTTGTACCTTAGCCCCTCAGTGTTGTTATTATTATTATTATTATTATTATCATTATTATTATTATTATTATTATTGTTCTACTTGCATTGAACTGGCAGTCTGGTTTTACATCTTAAGCAGCAGCGTGGCCCTTTGCCAAAGACCTTTCAGTGAGCAGTCTGGTCCACCAAAGAAAGATAGATACTTCTTCTTGAGACTTCAGTAAGGTGAAGTCTTGGTCTTGGGGTGTAATCCTGCACCCACTGGAGCCAGGGACAAAAGTCCCATTCACCGCAATAGGACTGGGTTAAGCTCACCAAGTGAAGGTTTGGAGATTGGTCTCCCAGAAACTAAGCAACCACCATGACCAGTGACTGCTGAGACAACAGCCCTGGCAGTGGTGGGAAGGGTCACGCTTCCGACTGAGCAGCATCAGGGAGTTTTTCTCCAAAAAGACACGTATTTTGCTTTGACTGCCTTAACTTTAAAAGCATTTCCTCGTATATTTGGGGGCTCTTGTTTCAAAAAATGACAGAAAAGAAGAAAAAAAAGAGGAAAAAATTACCTCTAATAGACAAATTGAAATTTTTAACTTGTAGGAAACTATTCATAGTTTCCAGATGAAAAGTAACCTGTTGGATGTTGGGTTTCCAGGTCTTTAAAATTATAATAACAATGATAATCTTGATAATCTTATCTGAAAAAGATGACTCCTACAGAGATTTTCAGGACACAGGTGATTGCTAAGGAGCTGTTCCTGTCTTTGCTTGGGATCAATCCCATAGCTTTGTTCACATCTGCCCCGTACCTCAAACTTTTCCATTGCTTTCTGTTATTCACCAGTGTGGGAGGCGAGGCAGATATTTTGCAATTCTCAGTGTTTATTCATAAACATCTGTCGGGCTGGCCCCTGCCTTTCACCTGCAGAACCCAAAAATGTTTTCTGGAGTCCAAACCGTAGCTTATCATAGATATTAATAAATAGAAGTCTCTGTAATTTTGGGGTGTGGGGGGAAAGAAACAGTGAAAACAGCAGAGAAATAAAGTTAAAAGCTCTGGAGATAACCCTTTTTGTTAGTGCTGTGAACACAAACACTACAGTAACTTGCTGAACTTATTATTTTATGCATCTTCCTGTAAAGCCTGGGCAGTTGAACCTGGCAGAGACCAGCAGCCAAAGCAATTGGTGTCAGTCTGGTCTTTTGGGCAGACTGGGCAAAGGCAGCAGTTTGGGAGAGCACCCTCGGGAAGTGGCTTTAATTGGACTGTAACTGCATAAAGAAGAAGGACCGTTCCCAACGGTGCCAATGAATTCTAGCACCACTAACCAGTGGCAAAACTGACTTCAGCAGTTCTGCTGCTGAATGGCACCAAAGGCACGAAAAGACAGTTTTCAATGTCTCATCCTTCCCTACTGATCTGAAAAGGTGGGAGAGAGAGAAGAGGGGAACATTAGGATGGCCATTTGTCCTGCAGGGAATGGAAAAACCTCGGCTTCCTGTAAAAAACCTTAGAAAGCTTGAGGATTTTTTTTTCTTCTTAAAGCATGCATTTTTGCTGCAGGGTTGGCTGAGCACTATTTCCACTTCTTTGCTTGGCACAGGAGCTGTTAGGTATTGTGTCCCACATGGTTGTGCACCGAGCAAGTCCTGGAAGCAGATCCCATGGCCGGGGAGGTGACATCTCCAGGGGCTGGGGGAAAGCGGGGACAGCCTGAGTCATTCCCTCTCTCCTCATCCTCCCCGGTTGCGTCTCCCGCTTGAGCTTATTCATGAGCAGATCAGTGAGGGAAAGGGGAGAGGGAAAGTTATTTGCATTCCAACATTACATTTAAAAGCTATAAATTGCCAGCAACTATAAACAATCTCCCTGCTGACGGCACCGCTCATAAAAATCTGGGATTGCGTATGTGTTGCTTTCGCGTGTGCGTGCGCATATTCACCCTCCTGGGATGTTTTTTTTTTTTTTCTCCTGGTTATGACAATGGTATTAATTCTTCTGGGCTCTGAATTCCGTGCCTGACTCCACAAAGATTTTTTCTGGCTTTTTTTTTTTTTTCTAGCTTGATGTAGGTCCAGCTGAGGAGCGAGAAGTCGCTCTCCCCGCTCTGAGTTGCGGCTTTAAACTGGGAGGAAAGGTGGTGGAGACGTCGGCTAAAAGCTGGCCAAGCTGCAAAAATGCTTTTGAAGCAGTGATATTTACTGGAGCCGGAAGGTTACACGCTCCAAGGTCACTGCTGAAGAAGCGTTAGGCAGAGGGAACAAGGAGGAGGAGGAGGGAAAAGGCATCACGTTTGCTACGTGTCCATGAACAGTCTGATTTCTGAGCGCTGGGGAGTGGGGTTTGAGAATGGGGAGAAAAGGACTGTATTTCTCACAGTGCTCTGCCCCAGCCTAAAGATGTGGTGATGGCGAGAGGTCTGGATCTCTCCCCTGCAAAAATCTGTCAGGTACATATGAGGGGGTCACAGCACTGCAGTGATCCTTCAGCCTGCTGGGTTCCTGGGATCCAGCCTGCTTTCCAAAGCTTGCTTAGGTCCTCCGTCTGGTGCATTGTGCCAGGAGTGAAATTCTGCTGGAAAAAACCCCCCCATCTGATAGTCTCCTATGTATTTTATATATCTATTCTCTTAGGTAAATGTACAATAATGAACTGCCAGATTTTTTCCCCCGTGGGATTTAATTCCTGACATTGCTTCAGCTTGTAGGTACATGTAATGTCCCCAGGCGGGCAGAGTCCTCGCTCCTTGGGCTTGGGAGGTTTGAAGGCTTTGATTGTCACACTCCACACTTTCAGAAAGCAAAAAAAAAAAAAAAAAGAAGATAAAATCATTGCTGCTGCAACAGACCAAGCATCATCTATGTGTGTTGAGAGTTGAGGGCTGCAGGGGGGTGGGGGCTGTCCCACGTGGGAAGACCGAGCATGCGTGGCAGGTCCTAGCACTCCTGTCCCAGCTAACAGGTGAGCTGCTAGTGAAAAGCCACCCAGGAGTTAGTGTCAATGCAGGACTGAGAGCTGGTGTCTCCATCATGCCTTTGGAGCACCTCAGAGAAAAGCAGAGCCCCAGGCACAGAGATGGGAGAAGCGAAGAGGTGGGGAGAAAGGGTGAAGGAGATGGGGAGAAAGGGAGAAGGAGATGGGGAGAAAGGGAGAAGGAGATGGGGAGAAAGGGAGAAGGAGATGGGGAGAAAGGGAGAAGGAGATGGGGAGAAAGGGAGAAGGAGATGGGGAGAAAGGGAGAAGGAGATGGGGAGAAAGGGAGAAGGAGATGGGGAGAAAGGGTGAAGGAGATGGGGAGAGCATGTGGTGCCAGCCAAGGGGTAGAGAAAAGGGTCTACAGTGCAGTGGTCACTCTCTACACATCCCTTCCCCTCTGCCCTGGTCTCCTCTGAGGAGAGGATGGGCAGGAATTGCATGTGTCATCTCACAGGCTATTTGGAGATGTGGGGTTTTTTTCCCTGGATCTTGCTCTCATGTGCTTCACCAGCAACATTTGTCAGCTCATTTTTCCACACTTGCATTGGGCAACTAAACCTGGAGCAGGAGGCACGGCAGGATCGTGGGTGGTGCTGTGTGCTGGAGACCCATTACCTTCTCTCCAGAGAAGGAGGTATTGGCTGGCTGGGCCACCTCCCCAGGAAAGGCAGGGCTATGCTGGTAATTATGAGGTAATTCATCTCATCTCAAGCCGAAATTTGGCCTGGATCAGCTCAGGACAGTTTCAGAACCAGTTTCACTGGCAAAAAAGCTCACCCCTCTGTTTGGATTTGTGATGGTTTGGGATAGCAGCATGACAGGAGCATGAACTTGAGCGCTGGGCATCTCCAAGTGGAAGCTGCAGTTCATAGAGGATTTCCTCTCTGTGTCCCCTCAGCCTTACAGGCTGTTACTGGAGGAAAACAGCAAGGTGGAAGTCAAGTGAGCAAACACAAGCCTGGTGCCCGTGTTTCACATGGCTCTGTGATCTTTCCCAAGATCATCTGTTGCTCTGCTGCTGCTTTTCACATCTACCTGCAACATCAAACCGTGTCTCCAGCGGCGTTATCCAGGTCTGATCTCCCACGCTGTGGGTTAAAGACCGCAGCGTTGTGTCTGCTGGCAGAGAAATGATCCTACAAAGATCTGTGGCTGAAGGGGATCATAGAATCATAGAACGGTTTGGGTTGGAAGGGACCTTAAAGATCATTGAGTTCCAACCCCCTGCCACAGGCAGGGACACCTCCCACCAGACCAGGTTGCTCCAAGCCCCATCCAGCCGGGCCCTCAATCCCTCCAGGGATGGGGCAGCCACAGCTTCTCTGGGCAACCTCTTCCAGTGTCTCACCACCCTCACAGCAAAGAATTTCTTCCTAATATCTGATCTAAATCTTCCCTCTTTCAGTTTAAAACTGTTCCCCCTTGTCCTATGGCTCCACTCCCTGATGAAGAGTCCCTCCCCATCTCCCCTGTAGCCCCCTTTACGGCCGGGATGCTGGCGAGGAGCCTACGATGCTGAGGTGGCTCCCATGCTGGGTGGAAGGGAGTGGTTTAAAACCTAAAAAACCAGAAGCGGGTCCCGGCCAGCCCCCTTTTCGGGCAGCGAGGGGGAGAGAGCGGGCCCTATAGATCTCCATGAGAAGCGCCACCGGCTCGGCGGGGAGAGCGGAGCGGGCTCCGCCTGGGGCTCCCATCTCTTTGTCAATGGCATCCAGCCCCCGGCCTTGGGAACTGACTGGAGGCAGTTTGCAAATGTATGTGCTTGGCTGGGAGCCTGCAGTTCCCTTTGTCCCGGCGGCGCAGGGGGGCTAATAGGGAAGCCGGAGCGTGTCATCCCCGACTGCCAGAGCTTCCAAGCAGTAACATGACGGGCAACTTTGCAGACAATATCCAACATGAACATTCAAGGCTGAGCCTATTCTTCTTCTAGACACTGGTACTGACTGATTCCACATGCTGTTTTCCAGACTCCCTTGCCGTAACAAGCTCCGGTCCTGAATATGGACCGTCCTCCCAGAGAAAAGCCCCATCAAATTCAAAACACTCAAAACTATTTGGGTCCATTAGAAGCTGAATGTCTTTGAGCATTGTGTATGATTCTGTAGCCATAAAGAAACAAAATACTTATTCAGAGCTTTGTATAACATACACAAAATTATTTCTGTGTATTTATACGTTATATAAAAATCATTTGCCCCACTCTGCTTTGCACGCCCAGCTCCTGGTGCTTACGTGCCACTTGCATGGGAGTGTGTGTGCAATTAAACTGCGCTGTGCTGCACCCTGATTTAAGGATGCCACTTGCATGGGTGTGTGTGCAATGAAACTGCGCTGTGCTGCACCCTGATTTAAGGTGAAATAATTACAAATCGGAGGGTGTTTGAGATGGGAGTGATAATGGCAAAGGAAACACGCACTTTCTCTTCATTCACGGGAAAATCTGAATCAGGTGGCTGCAGTGAATTTCTCTTCATTCATGGGAAAATCTGAATCAGGTGGCTGCAGTGAAAAATCCTTTGGAGCTTCCATTGAACTTTCAGCTTAAGGTGAGAAATCTTGTTTTTCTGGAAGGGAATCTTCTGTGATTTGCTAATGCACAAAGGAAATTAGTAGAGAGACCTTGTGCTTCCCAGATTTGATGCTGGATCCCACTGCTTCCAGGTGGTTAACCTTCAGTGTGGCCCCTGCCTGCATTGTCGTTGTCCCTCTTCCAAACCGTGAGCTGGTGGATCCCACGTTGTGAAAGCAAGGCAAATGGAAAGACACAGGTGGGTTGGAGACTTGTGGATGAGCTGTGTTTAGACTTACATCTAGTCTTCTGATGAGGGCACAACCACCATGGCTGACCTGATCCAATGTTGGTGGTGGAGACTGGACAACATCACCTCCAGGGATCCCTTCCAACCAGCATTGCTTCAGTCCGGGAGTCCACGATACTTGACCTGGTAGATGTATGTGCTGCCTACGTTTGCAATAAGGTGGAATCCCCTTAAATCAGCAGATAGTGCTTGTAAATAGCTTGGAAGTTCAGCTGAGTTTGGTGCGTAGCACTTCTTGCCTTATTGCCAAAAGCTAAATATAAAAGCATCCCAGGACAAATTCCAGCTAAAAGGCTCAGTCAGCTTTCTCCAGCGTTGCCTCTCAGGCTCCTGAAAGGCTCCAGTGGAGACCAGCCTGAATTTCACCATTGCTTCTCTGGAAAAAAGGCTGCAATCTCATCTCCTCGTCGGCAAACGCTGTCAGGTGACGGGGAAAGACAGACGTTTTCCAGTGCTGCAGTTACAGCTCTGAGTTCTTCTGCCAGAAACACAGTAGTGGTAACATTTGATTTGCAAATCTGGCGTACAGGCATCAGCCTGGTTGAAAACAATCAACAGAAGCCATTTCCTCGGTGCAAGTAAATATATTGACATGTGTTGACAATAAACTGATTTTGTGCTCTTTTGGAAAGGCAGACGGCGGCTCACATGTTTTAACTGCTTAGTTCCTCTAAAGCAGAATGCAGAAGAATATCTTTCACGGGCTAGAAAAGGCAGTTTGTCTTTCACATCTTTGGAGCAGTCATGATGTCCTCTAATTACAAGAATATGATTTTTGCAGGGTGTTCACGCTGCACTGAGCATGAGAATAATATGTAAAAAAGTAGGTATAAAGCATATGTTTTAGGATATGCGATGGAGTTAGGGTTGTTAAATAATAATTTTTATCCCATTACTTCCAGTTTAAATATATATATAAGTATTAGTAAAGGCTTAGAAACCATTTGCTGTCTTTGTTTGGACTCTGATGCATTTGTTCCTTGCTGAATGATTAAAACAGCGCAAATCCACTTCCACTATTGTCAGTAATCAAGGAATAGACGACTTTGTAATAACTGAGACCCTGATCCAGTGAGGGCCTAAATATTGTCTTTAATAAGACCAGCAAATAATAGTAGTAGTAATAATAATTAGGAAAAAAATTAATAATAACTATTTTTATTCTTCTTATTATTTTTTATTATGATTATTGTTCATTCTAGTCCTTCTCATCACTAGATCTCAACCTGAGTCCTGTCCACCCAAATGCCCACCTCCATCAGGGATTACCTTGACACCTTGAGGAGTCAAAGGAAGAGCTCCCGACCTCCTTTCTGGCAGATTTAGGAAGCGGGCCCTGAGGGAGCGGCTCGTGCTTGGCGGGTTTTCTGGTAGAGAGCCGGAGAAGAAAAGGCTGCTGGATCCTGCCCAGGTTCTCTGCTGGAGCTTCAGGGGCTTCTGTGGCCCTCCCAGGGGAAGCCGAGCTCCGCCGCTCTAATTGCAGGCCCTTCCACCAGCGTTCACCTGTCAGCCCAAGGTTGTGCCAGCACATCTATATTAAGCAGGAATTGGAACAAATCCCTAAAAATAGCTCTTCTGTGTTGCAGGGGCGCCGCGCCTGCTCGCCTTCGGGTTCCCAGCTGCTGAGCTGGAGGGAGCGTAGCAGTGATTTTTATGGTGAAACTTCTATTCTTTATGGACATAGGATTATTTTTGAAACCAGCCGAAGCCAGGAAGTATTTTTCCTAGAAGGAATGACCTGCCACGACGATGGAGAGAAGCCAGAAGCTGAGCCTTAGACTTCGAACAGCTCCAAATCTGGCTGCATCTCACAGGCTTTGTGGACCTGAACATGTAGGAAACTGATGGGGAGAACTTTAACATCGCAACCAAAGCGCCCCACCGCTGGTTTTGGGCAGTGTTTGAAGAGAAGGGAAGCAGACTAAGAAGGCAGCCACGTGTTATCTGCAAACAAGGTATGACCCTGCCTCCGAAGCGATCATAGCGCTGTTTGCTTCGGCGCGGGTTTTCCAGTAAGTCCCATTAGCTCCCATCCTGCTCTAGTGGGAGGTGTCCGGCGCTGTTTGCATCGGCGCGGATTTTCCATTAAGTCCCATTTTCTCACTCCAGCTCCCATCCTGCTCTAGTGGGAGGTGTCCCTGCCCATGGCAGGGGGTTGGAACTCAATGATCTTTGAGGTCCCTTCCAACCCAAACCATTCTATGATTGATTCCCATCAGGGTTCATAACTTTGGATCAGCAAGCGACTCTTATTTTACGGCAGCTTGGGAGTTTCTTCCCTGCTCCAGAGAGCGCAGGAATTCAGTCACCGCAGTGAAACAGATGGGTTTTACCCACTTTCACCGTTCTGTTCTAAAATTTTCTCTATAACGCGGACATCATAGCCCTCTGGGTGAAATTCTCCCTTGCAAACAAGATGTGATCCCACGACAGTCCTCTGCTGCAGCTGTCCCCGGGCCGGCAAAGAGCTCCCCACGCCGTGGCTGCTGCACTTGAATGCACTTGCTGAGACAAAGACCTAACGTCAGCCTCCGCTCTGGAAGTCGGGGATTTGGTGGCTGCTGTATCACCAAAAGAGACGCTTTTCAATAAAAAACAGCGCCTTAAACACAAGCTCTTCTGCTCCTTCCTGAGATGGGTGTGATGGCACTTCTGACACCACCCCACAGAAGGGTGGCATTAACTCATCGACGCCTTCAGAAGGTGGTTGTGTTTTTTTTTTCCTCATCACTTAAATCACAGACGGTCAAATCTGCACCCATTGTGGTTGTATTTACTCCTCTGGCTGCTAATATCGCCTGGAGAGATCTGCGGAGGAAACAGACACCCAGCCTGCAGACAGGCTATTTGCTAGAGGCATTAATTTACTAATTAATGAAGTGCCAGTGCGGCTATTTAGCACTGCGTTTAGGCTGTGTTTAACTTGAAAAGGGGGCTTCAGCCCTTTGATGGCAAGGATGCTGCTGGGGGCTGAGCTGCCACCTGAATTTGTAGCCAGGAATTCTGCATTATGTCCTCAGGGTGCTGGCTTCGCACGGGCTGCTGCCCTTTGGGGAGCAAGAAGCATTTTCTATAACACCAGGATAAAAAAAGGGCATCCCATTTTTCCAAAATTTGGGCTCAGATTATGTTGGGTTTTATTTTACAAATGAGTTAAGATAGATATCGGTCAGCAGAGCAGAAAATGTCCCCTAATGTCAGTTATTTTCCCATGTGTTTGTTTTTTCTTTTTTTCTTTCTCATTTCCATCAAAATTCAGAATCTTTTACATTTTTGTTGTCACTACAGAACTAAAACTGAAACAGGAAATGCTTCAGTTTTCAAAAAAGCAGGTCAAGGTAAATGTTTTGACTGTGGATAAAAAAAAATAAATCAGTTGATCAAAAAGAAAGAGAGAATCTTAGAGAAATTATGTCTATTTGAGCAATTTGCATTTTCTTCTATTAAAAGCAATGCTGAAAAGGAGATTTTTCTGCAGTAACTTTATGCCTGAGAATCAGTTCTCATTTGAATTACTTTCTGAAAAGGAAAAATTCAGCCAGCTCTCATTTCAAGCTGCCTGAGAACAAGTTCCTCACAGAAGGGAAAAAAAAAAAAAGAAAAAAAAAAAGTGCCTTTGAAGCACCAAGCTGAGGGGAATAATGGCACTTCCAGTCATCACTAAAGGTCTTCCCCAGAGATTATGCTTTAATTTAGGAGAATTTCACAGGGTGCATTCCCTCTCGTCTTCTTGGGCATCTCCTTGAAACTACCCAGTTTATTTTCTCTGAAAAGCATAAGGAACTCACCAAGAGCATCTTTTCATTAGTACAACCCCGGCCAGCCCCAGAGAAGTACACAGCAGCCTCGTTACACACAGGGCTGGGCAGTAGCAAACAGTTAAAAAATGATGAACAGCGCACTTTCCCCTAGTGTTTTAATGGAAAATAAATTGATGAAATGCTTAATTTGCCCAGATGTATCCCAAGCGTTTGTGCAGTGTTTTAACTTAGATCTGCTGTTGGAATAATTGGCTTAAACGTTGTGTAACTCACAGAAAAAAAGAAAAAAAAACCCACAACAAAACAGCTAAAAACATTTAAATATTAAAATCATAGAATCATAGAATCGTCTAGGTTGGAAGGGACCTTTAAGATCATCTAGTCCAACCATCAACCTAACTGATAAAAAAGCAATAAAAACCATACAAAAAACCCCCCCCACATTACTAAACTATGTATTTCCCCATGACTCTTCTTTGTTGTGGAACTAAGGGACAAAACCCTCTCCCAGGTTGATGAACTTGGCGTGATAAACCCAGAGCTCAGCAGTCAAAGGGAAAGCCCGGTATTTTTATAAAAAGGACCGTGGCTTATAATATAAATTCAGTTCTGTTATCGTTTCCTCGGAGCACACATTAAACAAAACCCCCTGCTAATAGCATTAGGCTGAGTCAGAACTGAGTCAGAATTTAGCGCGGGCTTGTTTTTATAAACCAAAGGGAGGGGAAAAAAAAAAAAAGTCCTGAATTTTCTTTCTTTTATAAGCTCTTAGCTCCCCCAGATGAGAGCGGTGGCTGTTTTGTTCCAGTCCTCTCGGCAGACACATTTAACATTTGCCCACACTCCGTCTCCAACCACGCAAAGGGCTTTTCCCCAGCTCTTTGCAGAGTGCGTGGAAGGTTGGGAGCGACGGGGTTTTAAGGGGCGGCGTGATTGAATTCCTTTTGCCAGGGCAAGAAAAGCAACTAGTTATTTTACCGTGCCAGAAGATTGGTAACTATTTATTTACACATTTATTATCCGCTCCACTCTGAGAATAAAGAATGAGCCTGAACTACAAAAGCTGAGCCTGCATGAAGGCCCATCAGTCTCTCCACACTTCTGCTGTCAACCCTATTATGGAGGAAACATTATTCAAACTGCAGGCTCCAAACTCCCAGGTAACTAGAGACAGCAGGAAGCTCTGTTTGATATCAAGTATATTCTTTATCAACCTTTTTGTTGCGATGGGAAGAAATGATCGAACTTTACTTTCATCTTGCTCTGTCCTCACATCACCCAGTAGGTGAATTGCTTTATTGGTGAGCCTTGGCCAAAAGCTCTTTGATATACGCTGCCCTTTGCAGCCATAAATTTTCCATCTTTCAGACAAGGTTTGAGACTTGCCCTGTCCTGCTATTCTGCCCCCTAAGTGATTAGATGCTCTTTTCAAAATGAAAGATGAGCTCTCAGGGAAACTCTTGGCCCTCTCCTAGGTACCATAAAATAGCCATAATTTGATTTTCCTAGCGCTGATAAAAGTTGCGGGTTTCAGACCAAGGCTCATCACATGGGGACGGGTTGGTGCTGAGCCTCACGCCAGCACAGCTGCTGCATGGAAGGATGGTGACATTCTCCCTGGTGGCACGGCCAAGCCAAGAAACCAGGGTGTTCTGGCCACTGTCTACTGGTGGCCCCACACTCGTGGCTGAGCAGCGTCCCATGGCTGAGCTCTGCCTGTGCTCCCAGCTCCCATGGGAGCCCCTCCGACCCACACCAGCTCTCCCACCCTGCCCCTTGTCTGGAACCGACTGGGAGACCTGGATGAACAACTGTGCCACTTGATGGTTGGTGGCTTTTGAAGTGACTCCAGGCAGGTGTCTGCACCCAGCTCCTGCTGCTGACCCGTGGGATGCAGAAGGAGGGGGGCTGGTGGTCCCTGCCGTGGGGAGCAGCCAGCAGCCACCGTGTGCTGCACACAAGGCTTCGAGGAGCAAGTCACTTAAAACTCCTCATGCTCCAGCAGCAGCCTCCAGGTCTACCTCTGTGACGA
Source organism: Calidris pugnax (assembly GCF_001431845.1). Classification (NCBI taxonomy): domain Eukaryota; kingdom Metazoa; phylum Chordata; class Aves; order Charadriiformes; family Scolopacidae; genus Calidris; species Calidris pugnax. Next base: position 188,895 of record NW_015090759.1, read on the forward strand.
GAATATGGCAATCCCTTCCTCTTCTGCTGTCTGGAGGTGTCAACTGCTGCTCCTCTAGTCAGTTCAGGAGCAGTCCCTGCTCATCCAGGGGTTTGGACATATGAGTGCCGGGGATTACTGAGGGTTATTTTCCAGGAACAGCAAGGGAAGAACCAGGGAAGAGCTGGCAGCATCCTGCCTTCGCAATCAGATGTCTGTGATTTAATAAGGACAGCTGGGGAATTCTTTATTTATTTCTCTCCTGGAAAAGACCAACGAAAACGATTTTTCTCTGTCCTGCCAAAATATTTCTTTGACAGCTTTTGGGTTTTCATTAAAAATGAAAACATAAAGTGTTGTTGCCGGAAAACTAAGCTTAAAAGCCTTTCAGATGACAATAATACTAATGTATGAACATTTCTTCTCAAACGGGAGTTTTGAAAGAAAGTGGTAGGCCAGGCACCACAGCATTATGCCCCAGTCTCTCATGGGCTGGTGAACCCAACGCTTTGGCTTGACGTCCAGGCCTCCATGTCATCTCTTTGGGGTTTCACCCTCGCTGTGACTCAGATGCTCGGTGGTGGCTGGGGACCATAAACACCAGTAAGGGAGGTCCTGAGTTAGGCTGCTCGGGACTTCTCTGCTCCAGGACTGGCTGGAGTCCCACCTAAAGGACTGGATCCCACTGGAGGATCCCACCTAAAGCAGCCCAAAATCTCCTCGCAGTTGCAATGATTGCTAGTCCTCCTTGAGGTTCTGAAGATGGGCAGGGATCAGTGAGCCAGAAATAAACATGTTGACACCATCTTTCAACGATGACACCAAAGAACTAGATGGAGTGGTCAACAAAGGAGTGGACCCGCTGCCTCTGTGTTGCTGAAAGGTCCTCCTGGCATGGGGATGGCAGAGCTGAGCAATCAGGTTTTATCTGGTGGCGGTGAGGATGCTAGACCTTTATGGCTGAGCACCTCTGTAAGTGGTAGAATTCAAGCTGGGATCTGAAATGGTGTAAATTTGCTGAAAATACAAACCCCGCATGCTCAGTTATTTGAAAAAAAAATATAAACTAGATGTGCCCTGACTGCCTATGCTTGAGATGGATATTGCTTTTAAAAAGAGGGCCAGATTTTCACCCTGCTCAGCCCAAAAGAGCTGAAATGCCTGGAGAAGTTGCCCAGGCTCTTGCTCCCTGTCCCTTCGGCCCCTTCTTTCCCCGGCTCCCCAGCGCCGCTTCAGCTTCCCTGGAAATGTGGACCGTGCCCTCTGTCCCCATGAGATGCCAGTGTCCTGTCAGAATTAACCTATTAGTTGATTATTCGCTTTTGAATGGGAAACGAATAGGAATGTCATTCAGAGTTTCCAAGCCGGAGCAGCAGAAAGGACCCTTTCCGGATGAATGGAGGTCATTGTGCACCATCTCTGGGGCTGAGCACACACGGTGGGGACTTGAAACCAACGTCCTTTGCTGTAAGAATAAGGGCCAGCCCCTTTCCTCAGGGACTGTCGTGCTTAACAGCATCTGTTTTTCCAAAAGGATGTGATTCTGGTCTCAATTTTGGCAATACGATGCCAGAATAAGTTCCAGGGATCCCATGTGATGATGGTGGAGCAGAGCAGGGGTGGAGGGGACTGGAAGGAGCCCACCAGTTGCCCACCCCAAACCCCGACTCTTTCGGCTGGCTGTCAGCTGGCTGGGATGACCCCAGGCTCGCTGCGAGGACCGGGGGGGCCAGCAGGCTACCGGGTGCCAGCGGCACCCGAGATAAGTGGCTCCGGCCAGAGCCCTCAAGAATGGAGTGGGTCCTTCAAAAGGAGACCAACCTTCGACCCGCAGTCATCATTTTGGCCATCAGGTCAACAGTTGTTCCACAGAACATCAGCAATTGTCTTTCTCCTTGTGTCAGGAGGCTCTTGAAACATTATACGAGGATAATTAAGTGGTGAATAAGGGTCAGCGTGGACAAATAAATCAAACTGATAGTTTGAACACAGACTGATTGAGCAAAAACAAGGAATTGTGCCATGCCTGTTAGCGCTGCTCTTGATGTTAACTGACTTTGTTAACATTACATCCAAAGGCAGCAAGTGGGAAAGCTTTGTGAGGAATCAAAAGCTGAGCAAAGAGACATGGGCTTTAATTGTTCAGCTTTATTTTTGAAATAAAGACATGCAGTGCATCAATTTAGCCGACTTTAATGGACCACAAAACTGAACCTATTCTTTAAAATGCTAATTGAGTTTGAAGATTCTCGCCCCTCGCAGAAGAGGGAGGCAAGAAATGCCAGCGCCACATTCAGCCGCGTCGGGAGCCGTCGCGCGGCTTCATTCAAAGCGAGTGGGCGAAGCACATACCGTGGGGCAGGAGGAATGTGTGTCTGTAACGGGGTAGTCTACCCACAGAGGGGACAGCATCCAGGCAAATGGCATGGCTGGATGTACAGCCTCGTACAGAGGAATACGTCTTTATGGGTACGGTAATACAGAATGGATGTGTGGGTCCTTAATACAAACCTGCAAAATGCACAAAAGCTTTCACTCCCAAACCCACAAAAATAAAGGTCATTAACTTATCTTAAGGAGCAATGAAAAAAAAAAAAGGGGCAGTCATTCCTTAAAATACTTTTTTTAGAGGAAAAAAAAAAAAAGTTTTCGCAAGTTCAGTTGTCTCTAAAGAAAAAACGCACTTGGACGTGGGGATAGAGAATATACATCTCACTCTGTCATCACTAAAAACCAGCTCTGGGTACCAACTGTACTAGTTCTGACTTCCAGGGTCAAGGTGATGCATTCAAAGAAGGAAACTCAAATTTCCACACACTCTAGTAATATTCTATTAAAAATTAATCAGTGTCTTTCCACCCTGCTATCTCTTCTTATCTACACACATCGCAATTATTTAAGTAAACTACTGAAAGTGGTAAGAATCAATTTGAAATTAAAGATGAAGACAGAAGGAAGACAATTTTGTTCTCTTTTGTTTATGTGGCATCCATCCTCTCTAAAGCAGAGTTTGCAGCCGACGTTAATAAAGTCATAATTATTTTCTTTCCTACTTGTGCTCACAGACGCATAAAATGCATCTGCCCCAAATACTTTACAGTCGGGTTCAGACAAATTTAAAATACGAACGCAGAGTAATAAAGTTCACAGCTTTCCTGTGGCTGGGGGTCTGTTATTTTATTTTTTTTCCACCACAGGTCCTTATATCTTTGCGTGCATTTATTTCTGCGCCGCAGAAGCTTTCCCTCTGACAGGGTTCCTACAAATTTATTATTGCTGGGCTCTTTCACACTGCCAGGAGCAGACTCACTTTTGAGGCAGGAGGCTGTGAATGCTTCAACATAGGGAGCTGACACTCCACCTCGCAACTGGACCCTACAAAGGCAAGTAAGTTATAAGAGATAAATTTAATGATAAGCATGTACAAAAAATTCTATGGGAAATGTATCTGCGCGGCTCCATGAATTACGAGGGTTCGCCGAGAAAGGTGTAATGGATTATGGTGGAAGATGAAGGGGAGCTCCCACCATATCCAATCAGCCTTTTACTTAAAGGTCAGGACATTCTGTCTGGGTCCACTTGCGTTTTTGATTCTGCCGTTTCACTATTCAGTGGCACAATGTAACTGTCAGTCTCAACAACGGTTCCTCGAGCCACTGGCTCCACTGCTCGCAGGGCAACACACAATATTTCACAGCCACAAAACAATTCACTGTCTGCATAGGCAAACCATATGATTTCCATGGGGAGCAATATTGACACACCCTACTGAGCGCTCTTAAGGGGACTCTTAAAAGAGTTACATCTTAAAAAAAAAAAAAAGAAGAAAAAAAAAAAAAGAAAAAAGGCCTATGGCTCTGCTATTCTTCTCTATGACTAAGTTACCAAATAGCATTTTAATGTTCTGTCTCCATGAGATGAAGTTAAATGCAAATATTCTCCATGCCTTCCGCCCCCTTTCTCATTTTACCAGAGGGAGACAGTTTTACTGCGGTGCAAAGCCTTTTCTGGCCAGTAAGTAGTAGCAGGATAGATATGAGGAAAGAATTTAGGGCATGAATGATGGCCTGTTTGGATTTTCCCCCAGTGACTATTTACTGTGTTATATTATTCATTTCCAGCTCTAAGATAAATCCATAGGCTGGTACAAATTTATAAATGCGGAGGGCCCTGCCGATGGCACGTGAAGCGCTGCAGGGCTGGGGCTCTGGTCTGGTCTGCTCCTCACCTCCTTTGAGGGGAGTTACTGGGGGAGATTTGCTGTTACACAGCAGATTTGTTGTCCTGGAAGTCGAGAGGGAAGAACCCAATATGGAAGTGAAGAGTAGAGAGATGAAGAGTTGCTGGAGAAACCTGGAGATCCCTCTGCCCATCAGAAGCCCTTTAACTAGACTTTTCTTGAAGTTTTAAAGTCACTTTGCTTATGACAGGCTACCAGCAGACCACTACCCGGGGCAGGTTTTCCACCCTACACCGCTGACGCTGTCATATCTTTTTTTTCAGAAATGAATTTTCACTCATTGTCCCCGCAGCCCTCTCCAGCTCTATTCAGATTATGCAGCCAACTGCAAAATGAAAACGGCGTCAGACCATTGTCGGTGCCTTGCTCTGCCCCCCTTCCCCCCCCATTTTGGGGGGGCAGCAACATCCCGACGCCACAGAGAAAGGAGTGGGGCGCAGAGGGCTGCGTGGTTGCGGGGTGAGATGCTGGACACCATGCAGGCTGTGGCCCAACGGCTGCCAAAGCAGCTCAAGAGGTACAAGCTCAGCTCAACACCAGGTCTGCTGCCCCTGGGCCACCTTCACAGAATCACAGAATCACATGGGGTTGGAAGGGACCTCCGGAGATCATCTAGTCCAACCCAACTTCATCCAATCCAACCCAACCCATCATCTAGTCCAACCCAACTTCATCCAATCCAACCCAACCCATCATCTAGTCCAACTTCCTGGTTCCCCTGTGGGCTACGGTGCTCATGGGCACACCCAACCCACCATCTAGTCCAACTTCCTGGTTCCTCTTTGGGCTACGGTGCTCATGGGCACTACAGAGATTCCTGGTTCCCCTGTGGGCTACGGTGCTCATGGGCACTACAGAGAGATGTTTCTTGCAGGAATTGCACTTGGGGGTTAACCGTGTCTTCGCAGGCACCTTTCCAACACATTCCTGAGATGCCTGCACCAGGTTGCTCCTCTCTCAACGCTGGGAAGCCCCCTTGCCTGAAGTGCAGGTGGCCCAGAGGACTTGGGACTGCTTTGGTGCTCAGTCCTGGGTGATTTCCCCACTGCCAGCTGCCTCCCGGGTAGCTTAAACACCACCTCTGCCACCTGGAGAGGGCACCTTGTGCCGCACCGCTCCATGAGTGGTGGCAACCCACAGCTCCTCTGAGGACATCACGGTGGCGTGGGATGAGCCTTCAGCAGAGCCCTGACCCGCTCGAGTACCCCTCGCTGCCAGCACTGTCTGAAAAGCTTCCCACTGTTAAAAGAGGGTCGCGGTGGCGTGGGCTGAGCCTTCAGCAGAGCCCCGACCCGCTCGAGTACCCCTCGCTGCCAGCACTGTCTGAAAAGCTTCCCACTGTTAAAAGAGGGGATGAAACAGTCTGGCAGCTGCTAAGAGCCCAGGGGAGCCCCATTTGTTTTATAAACATCATCTTCTGATGCTTCCAGAACAAAATACTGCAGGGCTGTGGTTTTTTCTTTTCCCCTTGTTATTAAAGCTCTATACAGAGTTTTAGAATTTACTGGGCTTGGGTTGCCTTTTATATTTTTTTTTTCTTTTCTGTCTGCAAAATTATTATAAAGCAGAATTTTTTTCTCCTGATGAGCTTTGCTTACATTTCAGCCATCTGTTGCCCGGGCAGCCCCAGCCAGGGCTGGTGACGGCGTGATATAATGGTCCCTTCTGGCCTTCAAAGCTCTGAAACTGGGGTGGCAGGATTCTGCTCAGCAGTGAGAGCAGGACAAACATATGGACCGAGCTCCACTGCTGCTTCTTTGGTCATGCTGGACTGCTGCTGGCCAGCACACGCTGGCCTTCCTTGGCATCTCTATTCAAGCTATATATCGCGATAGTTTTGCTCTGTCAAGCAGCATCTTGATCCCTTAATGTTTGCACCAAAAAAGGGATCGCAGCCACTAGTGCAAAAAATCTGATTAGATCATCTGCAGACATATTTTTTTTGGTGTTCCCCCACATGCAGGGGATGCTGAGGTGCACCATGGTACCTCTTTTCCTTCCCATCCAACCCAAAAGGGTTTGGCACATGGGAGGAGAGTTCTGCACTTGTCTTGCATTGATTTCTGGGTGAGATGTACTCAGTTTATAATAAAAAAATTTATGTTCATTTTCCTTTGCAAGCTATGAAGGAACGTGAAAGCCAGCCTGACTTCACAGTTGCCCATAGGTTTCTACCAGTGCCATAAAAAAGTCCCTCCAAGCCACCTTCGCTGAGCAGCTTTGTTGGATGCACAGGATCCTACCAATATCTGAAGGGAGCCTACAGGAGAGCTGGGGAGGGACTCTTTGTCAGGAAGTGTAGTAACAAGACACGGGGTAACAGTTTAAATTGGAAGAGGGGAGATTTAGATTAGATATTAGGAAGAAATTCTTTCCTGTGAGGGTGGTGAGACACTGGAACAGGTTGCCCAGAGAAGCTGTGGCTGCCCCATCCCTGGAGGGGTTCAAGGCCAGGCTGGATGGGGCTTGGAGCAACCTGGTCTGGTGGGAGGTGTCCCTGCCCAGGGCAGGGGGTTGGAACTGGGTGATCTTTAAGGTCCCTTCCAACCCAAACCATTCTATGATTCTATGATTCTATCATCCCACCTCCTCTCCCTGCTAGTTCTGCTCCCTGAGTGGGGGTCAAGCGTTAGGAGATTTTTCTGCTCAGTAAAATCTAGATTTGCTACTTGAAAGGGGTCCATGTGCTACTGTCAGGTGGGGAACGTACAGTCTGTGGCTGGATATAGCTCATGATTTCATCTCATCCAGCCCATCACTGGCTGGCAGAAGCCCCTCCAGTGACCACTGCCAGGAGAGTATAATTCAGATTAGCCCACAGGCTGCTCTAACTTTAACCCAGAGGTGGGACTCAGCAAGTCTTGGGGATGAGCAAGAGCATCGGAGATCTGTCAGCAGCTCCCTAACACCTGCCTTTTCCCACAGTGTGTAATTTGATCAGAGCAAATATCTCACTTTACCATGCAATCACCCAGGATTATATTGTTCATTCTTGAGCAATGAAATCACAGAATCACAGAATGATATGGGGTTGGAAGGGACCTCTGGAGATCATCTAGTCCAACCCCCCTGCCAAAGAAGGTCCACCCAGAGCAGGTTGCACAGGAACGTGTCCAGGTGGGTTTGAATGTCTCCAGAGAAGGAGACTCCATCACCTCTCTGGGCAGCCTTTTCCAGGGCTCTGCCATCCTCACAGGAAAGAAGTTCCTCCTCGTGTTTAGATGGAGCTTCCTTTGTTCAAGTTTGTGAGTGTTCCCTCTCATCCTGTCACTGGGCACCACTGAAAAAAGACTGGCCCCATCCTCCTGACACCCACGCTTTAAGTATTTATAGTATTTATAAATGCCACTGTTGACAGAAAACAATGGAGGTCAAACAGACCTTGAGGTCTGAAACCTTGTAGAATTCTTTATAGTAATTATAATAAAGTTAGGAGTTCCCTGAGCTGCTTTTTCAGTGGGAGGAAAAGAAAGAAAATGTAAAAAAAATAGGATAATAAATAACACTAGAAGCCAAATACGCACGTGTTTGCAGCGTAGTGAGGGCTGGGTTATTTATGAGAAGCAGCTCGCCATAAATAGACTTGTTTCTTGTCAGGAGGGATATGGTCAAAATATCTCCTACAAGATGGGAAAACTTGCATGTGCAGCCGTCCATGACAGGCACATGTTGTGCCAGACAGCCCCGTGCTGGAACGGTGCTTGCCTGATGGACATCCAGCCCGGGAGTGATTTGTGATGGTAACGGCTCTGTCGTCTGTCACCTTCCAGCCTCGGCAGCGAGAGGCAGAGAGGGGCTCCAAAACTGGAACTTCTTTCTCACCGTCTAGGAGCTGCTCGACCACCCTCTGGCCTGGGTGCAGGAGGAAGGTGGTGCCTGTAAATCTGGATTAAAATTGCACTAACGGATCCGAGAGGCTACTGTAACACAGATGCTTCAGATAGCAATTATCTAAGCTTTCCCTGATTAGTAGGCAGCTGTCGGTCCCAAAGGGCATCAAGCCCTCCAAATATTTTTGGTGTGAATACGACCCTGTGGCCACAGTCACGAGGGACCTCACAACCTGCTGTGCATTTTTCCTCGTTGTTCCCCTGCAGTAGGGTAGGACTTTCCTTTCTGGTTCGCAGCCAGAGAAACCAGGGCTATGCCTGCACTGCCAGATACCTTCAGGGCTGCACCCCAGGTTCCCCACCTGCTGAGGTCTCGTGATGAGGTGCTCAGGGTGGTTTTTTTCCCTATTTCCATGCCTGGCCACACACCCTCGATAGTTTGCCTGTTAAATCCTCAGGCATCCTCAGGTTCCTCCAGCTTAGCTTTGCCTAAATGTCCAAGCAGGGGCTCTCCTCTCTTGGGCTGCATCTCAGATGGTGCCCTCTACCCTGAAATATAATTTGGGCTTTGTTCCCTGGCAGTGAGCAAAGAGGAGCAGCGATGTGTTGTATCTCCTGTCCTGGAATAGAATCACAGAATCGTAGAATGGTTTGGGTTGGAAGGGACCTTAAAGATCATCCAGTTCCAACCCCCTGCCCTGGGCAGGGACACCTCCCACCAGACCAGGTTGCTCCAAGCCCCATCCAGCCTGGCCTTGAACCCCTCCAGGGATGGGGCAGCCACAGCTTCTCTGGGCAACCTCTTCCAGTGTCTCACCACCCTCACAGGAAATAATTTCTTCCTAATATCTGATCTAAATCTTCCCTCTTCCAATTTAAAACCGTTACCCCTTGTCCCGTCGATAGGACAGAGATATTCAGCCCTGGCCAGATCTGGGGTACAATTACCGACGCGCAACGCGCTGTGCCCTGTGCAGCTTTGGAGTGTGCTGGATGTGTGATTTCAGATGAATTCTGAATTATTAATCAAAGAACAAAGACTCCAAGCTGCACCACCCCCCCCCCAACAGTTGAAGGGAGCACTGGCGTTAACTTCCCTGAGAGCAGAATTGGGCACAAAGTGCATGTATCTCTATTTTCACCATAATTTTTCAATGCTCTACACTACGGAGTCCCTGCCGTGTGTGTTAGTGATGGATTTCCTCAGCATATTTGGGCTTCACAGTGTCACAGATACTGAGAAATTATGAAAAAGGACAGGGTAGATACACAGCAATGCTCTTTTTAAAGCCACGCTCGTGTGAGTTCTCGTCATGCCTTCCTCCAGCGAGATGACAGAAGCAATCATAAACCGGGCAGTTTATTTCCCCCTTTGTGTCCCTATTCATTAAAACCAGCCAAGCCTTTAAAAATGCTCTAAAAACCTGTGAATGGCAGGGGGGAGAGGGTGGGAGGTGAGAGGAGGGGGAGAGGAGGGGTAGGAAACTCCCTAGGAGAAAAGCACCGATTCTTCTCCCCAGCTTTGCGTGTTCGGCCTCAGGGACATGTGAAAATCTTTCATTTCTTCCCCAAAATCAGGTAAACTGGGGGAGCTGCCACGCAGCAGGGCAGTAACTGGGCAGCACTGCACTTCAGCTGGCACGATATGGCCAGTATTGGCTCTGGCGAAGGCTGAAATGCCAAAGAATAGCGGAATTCAAAAAGTAATTTATCTCTTACACCTGTATTTCCCGCTCCCTCCCCGCCCCCAACACACACTTAACACTCCCCTAAAAGCAAAATGTGGTGATGAAATATCTTACTCTGGAAAAACTGGAAGGTCTGACTTGAAATATCGGATATATTAATTCGGTTTTTGTTATTTTGGTGCTGACTCAAAGATATACATTTGCTCTGTCCTTTTGATTCAAACATATGATTTTTATATACACTAAGGACACATTAGACCCCTCTGAAAGCACAGAGGGGCCTTAATATGGGAGTAAATTATTTTTTATACCCACTTTAAGGTCTATTTATTCTAATTGAGCGAAATCCTAACTCTAGTGGAAATCAGTGGGAATTGTGCCATTGACTTCAGAGGCTCCGGGATTTTTCCTAAGCACAGAGTAAAACGATTCATATAGAATCATAGAATTAGAATAGAATCATAGAAATCAAAATCCTAACTACTGGAAATCAGTAGGAATTGTGCCATTGACTTCAGAGGCTCCGGGATTGCCCAAGCACAGTGTGAATTGATTTGTATAGAAGTGGCCACCAACCTTTTTTTATTTTCTAGAAATTGTGACCTAAAGGTTTGAAAATCCTTTTTTACTGCAGAAAAAAAAGCAGATGTGTGCTTTTTTGGTGGTTTTCGTAGGTTTTTTTTAATGTCGCGCTAGAGTATTCACTGTTCTCTGCTTGGGAAAAAAAAATATATATATAAAAAATTAATTAAGTTTCAGAGTATTAGCAGACTCCACGGTTGCTCGGG
>NW_015090759.1:201693-227307 GCF_001431845.1 Calidris pugnax
CGTACTTGAAGAGAGGGGAGTGAGTACACAAGGCTAGAATATCTGTGTGATAATGCTACAGTATTCTACACCCTCTCCCTCCACATACACCTACTATAACTACGTTTTTTTTTATGAAAAAAAAAAAAAAAAAAAAAAAAAAAAAAAGGCGAGAATTGCACATTGCCTAGCAAATCGTTATCTCAGATGTTCGCTGTGACATGCTCAATATGGCCTACCAGAGAAAGTTGGAGACATTTGAAACCTTAACAACTACACAAAATGACACTGTAATTGGCGGGTTTTGTTGTTCATGTTCTGGCTCCGTGAAAACTGCTCTAAACACTTTGTTTAATGATGTTACATTATGACAACACATGGCTTCCATAGAGCAAGTCATCGTGTTGAACATGCGACATCACGGGAAGGGGAGCGGGGCCCGGCGCCGGGGAGAGGGGCAGGGTGCCCACGCGTGCCAGCACACACACGCGTGTGCACACGTGGGGAAAAGGGTGGCCCGGGGCTGATGTGCTCCCATGGACGGGCTCCTCTGCCCATCCCAATGGCTTAACGCCGGCTCTGATGTCTTTCCAGGAGAGATGCTGGCTGGGGGGTGCGTGGGGGGCACCCACCCCCTGCAGTGCAGCAGCCTCCATCATCCTCTGCCTCTTCTGCTGCCATGGTCCAGAGCTGAGACCACGTTGTGTGGGAGACAGCCAAGCTTTGGAGCAAGCTCCTATATGACATTTCCATGTGGGTCGTGTTGCCTTGCAATGTAACGTGAGGATATGCAACGTAACCAGACCCGCTCTGGCAGGTTGGGCTAGATGATCTCCAGAGGTCCCTTCCAACCCCTTATGATTCTATGGTTCTATGATATTTATCTGCTGTGATCCTGTTTAAAGGAGATTCCTCTTGTACCCTCTGAAATAATCACAGAATCATAGAATGGTTCAGATTGGAAGAGACCTTAAAGATCATCCAGTTCCAACCCCCCTGTCATGGGCAGGGACACCTCCCACCAGACCAGGTTGCTCCAAGCCCCATCCAGCCTGGCCTTGAACCCCTCCAGGGATGGGGCAGCCACAGCTTCTCTGGGCAACCTCTTCCACTGTCTCACCACCCTCACAGGAGAGAATTTCTTCCTAATATCTAATCTAAATCTTCTCTCATTCAGTTTAAAACCATTGGCCCTTGTCCTATCCCATGGCATGGGATGCAGATGTAAGACAGCCCCACGCCTACAGAGATACCCTCCATGACTGTATGGAGAGCCCGAGGACAGCCTTGGCCTGACTCCCCCAGTGCAGGCAGGGGCACTGCTCTTCTCACTTCATGGTGGGACACTGGATCCCCCTGATCCTGCAGGAAACCACCTGCTCAAGGGGATGCAGGCTCTCCACGCAGCAGCAAGGGGGACATGCAGGAGGACAAGGGCACAGGGTGCACCCAGGAGGGCTGGCTGGGCTGCAGGTAGGTTCTTGAGGAGCAGAAATGGACATGTCGTGATTGTTCATCACATGTTGCAACGTGGTCCTGCACCACCTCCGTTTCGCCAGAGTGCACTGAGCGCGCAGGGACAAACCCACCACGTCTGGTGTCTTCGTGGAAAGCGTGTTGTGTGGGAGAAAGCCAAGCTTTGGAGCAAGCTCCTGTATGATGTTTCCATGTCGGTGGTGTTGCCTTGCAATGTAACGTGAGGATATTTATTTGCTGTGATCCTTTTTAAAAGAGATTCCTCTTGTACCCTATGAAATAATCACAGAATCATAAAATGGTTCAGATTGGAAGAGACCTTAAAGATCATCCAGTTCCAACCCCCTGCCCTGGGCAGGGACACCTCCCACCAGACCAGGTTGCTCCAAGCCCCATCCAGCCTGGCCTTGAACCCCTCCAGGGATGGGGCAGCCACAGCTTCTCTGGGCAACCTCTTCCAGTGTCTCACCACCCTCACAGGAAAGAATTTCTTCCTGAGATCTAATCTAAATCTTCTCTCTTTCAGTTTAAAACCATTAGCCCTTGTCCTACCCCATGGCATGGGATGCAGATGCAAGACAGCCCCTTTACGGCCTACAGAGATGCCCTTCATGACTGTATGGGGAGCCCCAGTACAGCCTTGGCCTGACTCCCCCAGGGCAGGCAGGGGCACTACTCTTCTCACTTCATGGTGGGACACTAGATCCCCCGATCCTGCAGGAAACCACCTGACCAAGGGGATGCAGGCTCTCCATGGAGCAGCAAGGGGGACGTGCAGGAGGACAAGGGCACAGGGTCCACCCAGGAGGGCTGGCTGGGCTGCGGATAGATTCTTGAGGAGCAGAAATGGAAGTGTCGGGATTGTTCATCACGTGTTGCAACATGGTCCTGCACCACCTCCGTTTCACCGGCATGCGCTGAGCACGCAGGGACAAACCCACCACGTCTGGTGTCTTCGTGGAAAGCGGGGCCCAATGCTGTGAACCTCAGAGCAGGCCCCGCTTCCTCGGGCGGGCTGAAAACAGCTGGATGGAGCATCTCCCCACTGCCCCACTGGTACAGGAGACTTTCTCCAGCTGCTGTGGCTGTGTTTAGCGTGGCTTTGCACGGGACCGTGGCAGTGGCCCCCCCTTTTTGCAGGTTTCCCAAGGTCTCTTTGTGTGTCGGCTGCCCGACTGAATGGCCTCCCTGACGTCCTCAGAAAGAAAACAGTGAGGGACCCATTTTTTGCCAGCGCCTCTGGTTATTAATAGAATGTTTCAAATTTGTCTATTCTGTGCACATGGGAAACTGTACGGTCATTTGGCAGATGTTGAAACTCACCGATTTTTATATCCAGCAGCTTGGAAAAACAATGGATGTCATCCCCTGTTCAGCCAAATATATGCTAGGCAGAGTCCATCCTCTGTGCGAGCAAAGTGAATCTTGCTCCTACCAATCACTCACTGTCATGCAGCTGAAGGCACCACCGTAGTGCCAGGGGGTGATTTCTTTGCAGTTCCAGCTTTCACCTTAAATGCTGCTGGCTCTTCCCTACAGCAAGATGCAGTTCTCACCGGTGCTGCCCTACATCTGCCTTCTCTTTTTATTTAGCCGGGGTAGCAATATGCTAATGACAGGAAGAAAACATACATATAAAATATTGTAAGCATCAAGGCTTGGAAGGAGAAGGTAAATTTGGCTCCCAACCATGAAATCTTATTCTGCAGTTGCCTTCTTAATGGCATCCCTTGAGGTCAGTGGCTTTGAATTCTCCCAATTGTATAGGGTCACTCTGGCAGCATTGACCAAGTAGAAAAGATTCAGCCAGGGGAAACAATGGCAGAAGTCACCCTTTAAATGTCCTGCCTTCTATATCATGCAATTGATTCCAAGGCTCCCCACCACGATGTCACTGTTTGACCAGTTTGCTTTAAAACAGCTTAATTAGCTGAAAGGAAAGCTATGTCTGAGCATGTTTGTGAGAAAAAAACAAAAAGCTCTCGCCTTTCAGAAAGCTCATGCTCTGTCTTGTCGGAAATCTCTGGTTCTGAAATGAAACAACATTCCTTTCATACAGAGTTAAGTCCCTGACAACAAATTTTCCCGGATTGGGGAAACAACCGGTTGTGTGGCGCGCTGATGTCGGCGGGGCTGGTTGGGTTTGGTTTGGGGGGCTGAGGGCTCTGCACCTCGGTTAACTGTGGGGACACAGTGGGAGAAGATCATGGGAGCCATAAAGAGCCCCATTGCCCCATGTCTGAGAAGCAGTTGAGACCAGCTGCTTCAGTACTTTGGTGCCACACATCTATTAACATCCAGAGCATCAGCTGGAGAGGGTTTGAATATGCAGGAAGGAGAAATAGAGGCCTTCAAGTGCCTAAGACCAACTTTTCTTAAAGAATTCTTCATTTTCCCAAACTCCAGGTGCAAGGAAGAGATGGGAAGAGAACTGATGGGAGCTGGAGGCAAGGCACTGTCTGATGGGAAGAAACCCAAACTGGAGATCTCATCCCTGCCCACCTCAGCCAAACCTACAGAAACCAGTGCCACCTCAGGGCCTGGAGACAGTAAGATACTCAAAGCATGGAGTGTTGCAGCTGCTAAAGTCAAACACGCAGAGGAACGTCCTGCACTGCTTTTGCTCTCCTCCTTAGCTCTCTGAGCTGCAGTGTTTGCCATGAGAAGGTCAAAATACTGCCTTTGGCCCACCTTATGTTCTCTCCAGCAACCAGATCTCTCCTGAAGGAAAGACCATGAGCACTGAGGGGCTTTGTTCTATGATGCTCATGGCAGTTTGTTGGCATCACCAGGCTGTAAGAACTGATGCCCCTCTTGAGGAAGAGAGAGGTATGAGTAACACAGAATCATAGAATTGTCTGGGTTGGAAGGAACCTTAAAGATCATCGAGTCCAACCATCAACCCAACACTGTTCAAGTCACCACTAAACCATGTCCCTCAGCACCACACCTGCCCATCTTTTAAATACCTCCAGAGATGGTGCCTCAACCACTTCCCTGGGCAGCCTGTTCCAATGCTTAATAACCCTTTGGGTGAAGAATTTTTTTCTAATATCCAATCTAAACCTTCCCTGGTGCAGCTTGAGGCCATTTTCTCTTGTCCTGTTGGTTTCAAAGCCAGATCTGCTACGTAAAAAAATAAAGACACAGTATTCCTGTTCAGTCTATTAACCCACGGTATCTTGTCAGGCTTTTTTGCTTGTGTATTTTCACAGCGTGCCCAGTGCCAGTACCGATGGAAAAATGTGGGAACCCAGTATCAGAGATGCATGGGGGAGTGAAGCAAATAAAAATCACAAAAATAATCATTTAGACAGAAAATAGGATTAGGTTAACACACTCAGTGAGGCTGCCTACACATGGTGGTTTTATGCATGTATGGAGCCATACCAGGTTCAGTGAAATTATGCTCTAAATGTATTTACGAAGGGGAGTAAAACTTTGCAGAATCAAGGTTTTAGTGTATTTCATAACATTTCTATAGCGTCTCATCCCTGTCGTTCCTTTTCCTGGGCATTTATGAGAAATTTCAATCTATTGCAGCTCATTTGTTCGTGTCCAGAACAGAAAAAGTATTTTACAATCATTTTGCTTTCACTGCATGAGGGTTTCTGGCTGGGAAACAAAATAAAAATATGCCTCACCACTGAATTAAAAGCTTCAGTTAAAATATTTTCTTTGTAGATGTTTTTTTTTTTCTGAAAAATCTAAACATATTTTAATTCCTGTGCTTATCTTTGAAACAATATCCTGCTTAAAATGAGATGTTTATGAGCGTTTTTGGTTTTTTTTTTTCCTTTCCCGGCTTTACAGAAAGGTGAAGGAAAGGATGATTAAACCCGAAACAAAGTCAGTAATTAGCAGCATAAATCTCTCAGCGATTTCGGTAGGTCACGAAATTAACTGGTACAGGCTTCGGACACATCTGCTCTTTTGGCAAGTGGTGGCCTCCGTGAGGCTGCTCATTGGCTCGCGCTAACCGCACGATGGGTCTCGGGGAACTTATTTGCTCTCCCTGAGCTAAACACAGGCACAGCGATGAAACCCTTCCCTTTCTAAAATGCTGAGGCACGTACGAGGGCCGAGCTTTCTCTGGTAACCAAGGGGCACCTCGTAGAGTGTCAAAGTGCCATCCCATCGCCCTGGGACCCCCTGGAGGGAAGGCTTGAGGGGGGGGACACGCCAGATTTTATCGCCTGTGGTCGAACGGTGCTTTGCAAGACATGGATTTGGGGAAATTATTTGGAGGTTTAGGGAAGAGGGAGCTGGATGCTAGGCCGCAGGATGCTGTTGGGAAGGGGGCTCTGCCCACAAGGCGGCAAGGAGAGCCCCAGCCCCAGAGTTACTGCTTGGTTTTCATCTTCACTCGTCTGGTGGCAGAGCAGCAAAGAAGCAAGAGGCTTAAAGAGCCAGAAATAGGGAAATGGGGGGGAGGAGGGGGTGAGGAAGGGAGGAAACCAATAGTTCTGCCTCCTTTCAGCCTCAAAATGTAAGGAGTGCTGTGTCCAGCTCTGGAGTCCTCAACACAGGAAGGACATGAACCTGTTGGAATGGGTCCAGCAGAGGGTCACGAAGATGATCAGAGGGATGGAGCACCTGTGTTATGAAGACAGGCTGAGAGAGCTGGGGTTGTTCGGCCTGGAGAAAAGAGGGCTCCGGGGAGATCTTATAGCAGCCTTCCAATATCTGAAGGGAGCCTCCAGCAGAGCTGGAGAGGGACTCTTTGTCAGGGAGTGTAGTGACAGGACAAGGGGTAATGGTTTTAAATTGGAAGAGGGGAGGTTTAGATTAGATACTAGGGAGAAATTCTTTCCTGTGAGGGTGGTGAGACACTGGAAGAGGTTGCCCAGAGAAGCTGTGGCTGCCCCATCCCTGGAGGGGTTCAAGGCCAGGCTGGATGGGGCTTGGAGCAACCTGGTCTGGTGGGAGGTGTCCCTTCCCAGCGCAGGGGGCTTGGAACTTTTTAAAGCTCCTCCAAGGGCCTTAAAAGAGCAAGAAAGTCCCAGGAAATCTTGTTTTGCTGACAAGCCATACTGCAGTATTCTTTTGGTCCTGCCAGCAAGTCTCAAAAATCACTTGATCGCTAAAGAGACACAACAAAGACCATTGGAAGCGGGTTAGACAGCTCCGTGATGAAGTGTATTTGGGTTATTTTTCTGTCTTGGAGCTCTGGGAAATGAGATATGGTTTAGTGATGTTTCTTTGTCAGTGTCAGGTTGATGGTTGGACTAGATGATCTTAAGGGTTCCTTCCAACCTTGCCAATTGTATGATTTTATGATTCTGTGATCTAAATGGAGCCGTTGCACCCAAGCACAGCATTTGTTTCCCGGGATCATTAGGTGCTTTAGAGATTTCATCACTGGGGTTTAACCATCTGCAGAACTGCAGAGACGGCCGGGCTGCCCGTGGGTCCCTGCTTACTGTGGCCACCACTTAGCTGCTCCTCACACTGAGTCTGGGTCCCCAACCAGCCTCTGAAAGCACACAAGTTTGAGAGAGAAAGGTTTTAAACAACTCCATCATCTCGCTGTGCCCTTGGCGGGTTTGCACCCTCTGCTCCAGCCATCCCCCTCTGGGCTCCTACGGATGGAAAACCGGCAGCCAGTTTGGGCTTTCTCGGACCATTTGTGGCACCCGCAGAGGGGTGAGGTTGCTCCCTCTCCCTCGGTTCACAAGACCTGGCCGTGAGGATGGGGACCGCCCCGAGGCGCCCCGCGCCCTTCAAAGGGAGGCGGATGGCAGGGGAGCCGACTTTCTTTCTCTTGCACCGCGGCCATTGTGCGAGTGTCAAAGGAGCATCCCTCTCATCTCCCAGATTGATGGCATCGTCTAGGACTTCCAGCGTAGACAAGATAAACTAAAGGCTTCTGCAGACAGGTATGTAACTGTGGAGACAGCAGCGCTGCAGAAGAGGCCTCCGCTCAGGGGAATGTTGGTCCCACAGTCGACTCTCTGGCATAGCGGTCACCTTTGACATGACTTGCTGAATAGGAGTTTGTTTTCTAATTTCCATGGTTCAGCCGTAGGCCACGCAAAGTAAATACAAGTAAACGGGCAACAGTGGGTTCAAAGGAACGTAAGACAAGTGTTTGCCCCCTTGGAAGACAGTTTGGGTAGTGTTCACATGTGAATCAATCTGGTTTGGGTCTTTGAAGTGATTTTGATTAAGAAGAGGGGGGCAGAGGACTGAAAATTGACGGGGTCAACAAAAGACTGCCCATCTTTTGGGGTATGCTCCAGAGGTGAACTGCTGGCATGGCAGTGGTGCCATCAGTGAGGATGGGAACTCCTGAATTGTTTTACAAGAGAGGTTTTACAAGAGTGGCAGCCCAGGAGAGGGATGCTGCCACTTCAGTGTTTGCTGTTGTGTCCTTTTTCAGGGCTCTTCCCTGACCCTGACTGGCCTTGCGGGCACATCTCTGAACGTGACAGTGCCATGTCCTCAGGGACAGATTTGATCTGTGGGTTTAAGTGACCTCAAGCTGTACTTAATGCAATTAAGATCTTCACTCCCTGCTTGGATGCACCGCTACAAGTTGTCAATCTCTTCTGCACAATCTAGGAAACAAACTTAATGGGGCAGAAACTGAGACCCGTGGTTTTGGAAGATGTCCTTTTACAGGTCGCTTGAGATGGAAAGGGAAGCTTTTGCCAGGGCCTTTAGGCTGTTTCTAGCTCAACACAGCCCCCAGACTGACTGTCCTGTGACGGGCTGCATTTCTTTGTTTGGTGGTTGTTATTTTGGTTTTAAATAAGTGCCTTATCTTCCTGCTGTTAGCTTTGAAGGAAAAAGATAGCAAGTACCATCATTAATTGAAGGGTTATTAAGCGTTGGAATGGGCTGCCCAGGGAGGTGGTTGAGGCACCATCCCTGGAGGTATTTAAAAGACGGGTTGGCATAGTGCTTAGAGACATGGTTTAGTAACATGGGTGTGTTTGGGGTTTTTTTTGGGTGGGTTTTTCTTTTTTTTCCCCCAGAGTTAGGTTGATGGTTGGACTAGATGATCTTAAAGGTCCCTTCCAACCTAGACAATTCTATGATTCTAATGCTTCTTTAAGTATTACAGAAATACCACCATGCACATCCCATCAAAATGCTGCCTGGCTGGGAAGCCCATCTTGTGGAGGCTCTACCTCCCTGACACCTTAATGCTTTTACCATTATACACAATATTCTTTCTGCTAATATACAGCATATCCCCTTCAGGGAGACAATCTGATATTTTAAGCTGATTGTGATCTGATTGATTTGGTCACTGTCCCTCTTTGAAATTAAGCATGCTGATCCTATACATAAGTAAAGACTTTTGGTCAACACGAGTGACACGTTTGGGATGAAACAAAAATTGTTGATCCCAAGCGTGGCAGGTCAGCGATCATTCCACAATAAATTTCACTGTGCAACACGTAAAGTGACTTGAGCAGAGACAATTAAACTCATTTCTAACTTGTTTGCCTATAGCAATTATTTATTTCCTGTGTTTATTGGCAGTAATAGCTATATAGAGACCGTGTATATCATCAGAGATTTTAAAAGGATAAAAGCAATCACCTGAACAATATAAATCCTTACTTGAAAATAGGCAGATCATTCTGAAAAGTTGCCAGTGAGAGAAGTTTCCATGGCTGTTCATCATTGTACGGACTCATAAGGAAGAGTAGAGGCTGGTGAAGGAGAGGGCACACTGATTTTGCAATGCAAGGGAACTAAATGCACAAATGAAGCTGTCACGGAGCAGGCAGGTGCAGGAAATTTCATAGTGGATCTCCTGAAATCCTGCTGAGAAATGCCTGATGTAGCTACTTGCTCATACACAGTTAGCCCCACTCCTCTCCAGTAGCTCTGTGAACACAGCAGGACTGAAAAGCCAGCTTCTGAGATGCGGGAAAGGAATCCCTCATCCCTCAAGGTTGATGTCTTGGCCAATTTAAAGATTAATGTAAAGTTAGTGATGCCAGTCCTGAAACCTTGTTGCCATCTCAAAAGCTGGAAGAGCCTGGAGAGATGAGGCAGGAGCTGACACAGGCATATCATAGAATTGCCCAGGTTGGAAGGGACCTTTCAGATCGTCTAGTCCAACCATCCACCCAACACTGACAAAGCCATCACTAAACCATGTCCCTCAGCACCATGTCTACCCATCTTCTGCATACCTCCAGGGATGGTGACTCCACCACTTTCCCTGTGCAGTCTGTTCCCATGCTTCAGAACCCTTTCAGTGTAAAAATTTTTCCTCATATCCAATGTAAACCTCCCCTGGCACATCCTTGTAGGTGCCAGGGTTGGAGCCCTGATCTCCCCACATATGAGCCTGGCCTTCAATGTATGAGAGAAAAACCAGGTCTGGATAACAAGGGGAGATGGGAGCTTCTGTTTGGCTTATTCTGGTGAAAATACAGAGCTTTCTCCAAGAGTGTTACACCCTCCAAACCTCCTGGGAAGGCTGTGTCTTAAGTTTGAGCTTACTGAAAGTGTGCACACACACCTGTATTCACACACACTCTGCTCCCCAAGGCTCCTCCTGCTGCACAGTAAGCGGGGGTGTGGGATAACATATGGAAAACAGCAGCAACAACCAGAGGAAAAAGACAAGCAGGATCAAACCACGTTTCCTTGCGCTGCCTTCTCGGTGGCCAGGGCACAGATGTGCTCCGTCTGCTGTCTCATCCTTTGTTAACTCCATCTCCCACCCCTTTGAACCTCATTAACTGGTTACGGAAAAAGAGGGCACTGGTCATTACCCCAAGTGATAATCCAATTACTTGGGATAATAAAGTGCCTGTGTCTTTGTACAACAGAGTTCAGAGCAACCCTGGTTGGTTGGGAAAGGAGTGGGGGAAAAAAAAAAATCACAAAAACACGCCCAAAACTTCGTCCCTCCCCTGATCCGTGACACCAGGAAGGACCCAGGGAAGAAAAACGATGGTGAGGGGTACATCACTTAGACCTGGGGGAGAGGGCAGCAGAAGAGACCCCAGGGTTATTGCCCAGGTGAGCTTCTTGCCACGTGCTCACTCCTCCAGTGTTTTGCCTCCAGTGACCACACACCCCCTCGAGGTGCCCGGCGCTGATATTACTGGGTGCAGAATTTAAATGCTATAAATGTAATTTCTTGCCCAACGTGTAAAGAAATAGTTTTAATTCCGAATGGTGAGGGAACTTCTCACACGGCTAATGTCACTGCCCGTATGGCCAGGCTTTGAAGGTGCCCCTGGGAAAAACCTTGCCTCTTTTGGTAAAAACAAGCAGCGATGCACTGCTAAATAAGGCTCCATTTCAGCTGCTGATGTTCTGGCACCAAACCAGAACATCAAACCAAGTTTCTGTTCTACAGCGACAATTATTTCCCATGTCTCTGGAAGGGAGGTCATATGAGGATGAGAAAAAAAAGCAAAGCAAAGCTGATGTATCCATTCCAAAACAACTTTTGCAGAGACATTGCTGTGGTGCAGCAGTGCCAAAAAAAAGTCTGTAGGAAGTCCTGGGCTTTCCCTGGTGAAGAAATCCAGTTCCTAAGAAAGACGAGCGGTGCCTATTTATTTTGTTTTTTTTGCTTTTCCCTCGAGGAAGGGAAATTGCGGGGAGGGTGAGGTTTTGGTGGAAGCTTGGGGTTTGCAGGAGTAATGGGAGGGCACAAAGGGTTCATTGTTGGGCCAGCAATTTGTCACGGGGAGGGCTGTCACGGGAGTCGCCAAGGGGCCGGCAATGAAACGCCGCCGCTATGTCCGTGGTGGCAGGAGGAGACTTTTCCTCACCTTGGGCTGCCCAGTTCTGCTCCCCGTGAGGGACCACCTGCCAGCAGTGGTGGGGAGGGCTGACCCACCACCCCAAATCCCTGGGCGAGGTAGGGCGGCAAGGCAGGGCGAGCGGGCTGAGATTTATAGCTCCACTGTATTTCTCTCCCTTTTGAAAATTAAATGGTATGTTAGAGAAAATAAAGGGGGGGTGATGGGAGGGGGTGAGCCCATGCACGGCCGGTTCAACCTTCAGGGCTGAGGGGACGGATGGTTTAAGCACAGCAGTGGAGGGAGAGAGATGCACCAAGAAGCACATGCTTGGTTCTTGCAGGTCTCTGGTGGAGAGACCTGTCCCGAAGCCAAAGTCACCTCTAGGACACTGTGCCAGGGCTATTAGTGACCCCCCTGTCCCCCAGGTGCCCACAGCACAGCATGGGTAGGGATGGCAACCTGCACCCGTTGATGCTCCAGCCCTTGGAGTAGCTTCACTTGGGCTCAGCTGCCAGCGGGGACACCAGCCCTTGGGCTTCGCCAGTGAAAGAAGCTGAATCAGGTTTTGTGTCTGCACAAACAACACAAGATTTGAGTTTTTCATCAATACCTGGACAAGTGGCATTTTGATGGCTTGTGAGGAAGCACTTTGTGATGGAAAATCACATTTGTCCCCTGGGACGGGAAGGTTCAGAAGTGGGTTCAGAAGTGCTGGGCAAGAAGACCCTGAAGCACCTTGGAGCTCTCCCTGAATGTCCCAGGCCACTGAGAACTGGTGTAAAGCAGCACGGCTTGGCTGAGAGCAATCCTGCAATGGCCAGTTTCCATCAGCTGAGGATCCAGGCTTTTGTGTCATTAAAGACACAGTAGAAAAAAATCTGTTGTGAATGAAGGAAGCTCTGGCTAAAAAGTCCCAACAAGTTAGCTCTTTATTCTTTATCAGTGAAGTCTGCACACAATGAAAACATGGACAAGGGAAATTTGCACAGCATTTAACTTAGGTCAAAAAAACAAGTAATTTGTTAAGTGGCAAGGGCACCAACGCGTGCCATGTCACGCTGGATTTTCTTTAAAAATAAAAAAAATAACAAAGTTAAACTTTCAGTCAACCTGAAAATATTTGCTTTTTATGGGGGCAGTGCGGAACGAATGGGACAGCAAATCTTTCTTCGGTCGCTCGTTTACAGAGACTGAAAAGCTCTATAGAGACAGTGGGAAAAGAAGGAAAAAGGAGGGGTTGTGAAGAGGGAGGAAGGGAGGGAGGGAGAGAGAGAGAAAGAAAGGAAGAAAGGAAGAGAGAAAGGAAGAAATAGAGAAAGGAAGAAATAGCAAAAGAAAAAAAGAAAGAAAAAATAGAGAAGGATGGAAGGAAGGAAGGAAGGAAGGAAGGAAGGAAGGAAGGAAGGAAGGAAGGAAGGAAGGAAGGAAGGAAGGAAGGAAGGAAGGAAGGAAGGAAGGAAGGAAGGAAGGAAGGAAGGAAGGAAGGAAGGAAGGAAGGAAGGAAGGAAGGAAGGAAGGAAGGAAGGAAGGAAGGAAGGAAGGAAGGAAGGAAGGAAGGAAGGAAGGAAGGAAGGAAGGAAGGAAGGAAGGAAGGAAGGAAGGAAGGAAGGAAGGAAGGAAGGAAGGAAGGAAGGAAGGAAGGAAGGAAGGAAGGAAGGAAGAAAGAAAGAAAGAAACTAAGGGAAGGAAGGGAGGAAAAGAGGATGAGTGGAAAGGAGGGAGAGAGGCAGAGTGGAAGAAAAAAGTGCACATGAGCAATGAGGTTCTGTGATAATACAATATTATTAAAAGCAGTTGTTAAAAAATATACCAGGCTGAGAAACAAACTCCTCAGACTACTTGATGCATTTCTCACTGATGACTAGAGGGGTCTTTCGCAGAAACAGAGACTGCAGGAGAAGACCCTGATGGGGAACTCAGAAGAAACCTGAAATCTCCCCAGGGAGGAAAGCAGGAGCTGCCCAGATTGAGGACGGAAACCCTGACGCTTGTGTTGTAGCATGAAAACTCAGACGTATAAAATCCAGCTCTTAAATACGAGGCATTCATTCTCTCTAATTTTCCTGGTTTAGCTGATTTGCCTATGTTTGGAAAATACTGCAAATGAACAAGTTGTGAATTCTCAGAGGGACAGCTGACTGGTCATTGGAAACTCGTTGTTTTACTGAACTCATCTAAACTCATGTAAAAGGGGGAACTACCAAAAGAGATATTCTCATGTTGTGCTGTTAGTTTTTTCCCCTTCTGGTACTGTTCCACCGAAGTGAAAGTTTTCCCTTCCCCTTTCAAAGATGCATTTCCTGATCCTTATCATTAATAATCCTCTTCCTGTGCTTACTTTGGATTTCTTCTCCAGTTTCTCAGAATTGTTTCCTCCCGTCCCCTTTACTGACGGCAGGACTGTGTTCACCCAGCAGACATTCCTATTTATTTGCGTTTTAAATTTCATTCTTCCCTTCCTGAAGGCAAGTTCCTCAAGCCAGGCAGCTCTTACTGCCTACCTATTGGAACGTGAAAGCCCATTTAATCTGCACTTGCCATCCAGAATCACTGCATTTTAAGGTATTTTAAGATAGGTATACCTCTGTCTTTAGTACTATCTCTATTTCAATCTCTGTAGCCATTTATCTCTATCTCTATCTCTATCTCTATCTATATCTATCATCTCTATCTCTATTTCTCTCTATCTCTATCATCTCTATCTCTATCTCTCTCTCTATCTCTATCTCTATCTCTATCTCTATCTCTATCTCTATCTCTATTTCTCTCTATCTCTATCATCTCTATCTCTGTCTCTGTCTCTGTCTCTGTCTCTGTCTCTATCTCTATCTCTATCTCTATCTCTATCTCTCTATTTCTCTCTATCTCTATCTCTATCTCTATTTCTCTCTATCTCTATCATCTCTATATCTATCTCTATTTCTCTCTATCTCTATCATCTCTATCTCTTTCTCTATCACTGTCCCTGCATGTGATATACGTACACACATTCCCAGTGCTTTCGAAATATCTTTCATCCTATGAATTACTCCCCAAAACAATGAAGCAAAAACAACACTGGTAGTGGTGTGAGCTTGCACTGCCTCCTGCTCACACTGACACACACACAGGAGTGCACACACACACACACACAGACACAACCGCGTGGGGAAAGGAGGGATGGGGGCGAGTTTTGACCTCCGGTGTCCGCACAATGAGGCGCGGACGATGCAGAAGGTTGGCTGCTTCTATACAGACCTGCTTTTGTGCTCTGGCCCAGGGCTTGATCCTTGGAGCCCTGCGTGCTCAGTAGACGCCAGAGAGATAGATGTGATCTGTTAGCCTCATCCAGCGCCGGCAGCTGAGCCGTTTTCACACAGGCAGGCAGGTATGGCAAAGCCCGGGTAACAGATGAGAACCCATGGGGAGCTCTTGACTATGGAGAATGAAAAATCAAAAGAAACCATATTGGACACAGATACAAAAGGAGTCCCCTGTTCCTTTTCTAAACCCCCCCCCCCCCCCCACTTCGTTTCTTTTCTCCTCTTCTTCCAGGCTGTAATGAATGTGGAAAACTTCTCCCCCCTCCTCAAAGTATTTGAGGACATATAGATTCCAGATGCTATTCTATGCAAATACTTCCACCCTTCCCTGCCCAGCAGCATCCCGAGTTAACCCTTCTGCCTGGCGATTTGCTGCCTTTCGCTTTCCCTGCTGCCATAGGAAAGAAAAAAAAAAAACCAAACCCTTTAAAAAACCCCTTAATCATTTTTCTTAAAGGGCAGATTTACACCCTACATAGTGCATTTGGGCTCAGCACAGCTGGGGGCACCCTTAATCATTTTTCTTAAAGGACAGATTTACACCCTATTTAGTGCATTTGGGCTCAGCACAGCTGGGGGCACAAAGCAGCAGTTACCACATTTCTGGCACTGATGGTAGTTTGATGCTTTTATCATGTAACATCATGAAAAAAAGAGAGGTTAATTCCCAATAGTGTTAACACTCTGAGCTCTGCCTTGAAGTCGCTGTTTGTAGCGTGCCCAGTCAGAGACATTTGTCTCAGTGAAAACAGTCTGTAGAAGACTTTTAGCGTAAATGCATGCAATTTAAAAGGAATTAAAGGAGCATACGTAAAGCCTAGGAACCTTAAGGGTCTGTTCCTTGGACAGCTGTGAGTCTTTTGTCTCCCACTGGCAGTTTTGTGAGCCTTGCTTCACACCAGCCATAACCCAAAATGTTTTTCCTTGGTAGCAAACACAGGAATGCCTGCCTTACTCCTAGTCACTGCTGTTTATGTGTAAGCCTTCCAAAAGCCTTTTCCGTACCCCCCCAAAAAAAAAGAGAGATGTGGAGGAATAACTAATCTAACTGGAATTACTTTCCTTTGCGAAGAAAAAGAAATACCTCTCCTGAAATTTTATCTCCTGAGACTCTTTTACCACCTAAAATTGCTTTCATGGGCTTCCTGTTTATAATTCCTTAGCTGGTGAGCATGTCTGTCTGGATGCACGGACCCCAGGATCACCCCAATGACAGCAGCAATGTGGCTTTTGATCAGTATGAACTACGATTTGATTTAATTCCTCCCTGAACTGAAAAAATAGATCACTTAGTTTTGTTGTAACAGATTGATGGAAAGATTTGAGAGAGTACAGTAAGAGAGAGAGAGAGAGAGGTCTCAGGCACGAGCACCAAAGGCTCAAGCATTCAGACATTTATTGATAGAGAGATGGATACATTCTCCTCAATCAAATAAATAGGCTTTTTTGTATGTCTCTCACATGCTACGATACCCAGCAACAGCCCTCTCTGCATCTGGTTGTGTGGGAACGGGATACTTATGAGGCTGTTTTGTTAATATTTCATTAGGCTTTTTGGGATTTCCTTAAGTTGCAGGGTATATTCTGCTCTGTGAAATATGTTTTATCTAATTTGCATTGGAGCTCCTGAGTAGAGGTGACATGGACTATCTGTACTTATTTGCACTAGCCATCAAGAGCATGCAACCCTTCTTTATGAGCCCTACTTCGATGACACGATGCAACCATCTTAAAAATTAGGGGTTCTTAGCACTTTGGTTGTAACCTTTTTTTTTTTACAACCTTTCTCAAAGAAACCACTGAATCAAGGAAATGTGCTGAGCAATTGAATGAGTCTTGCATTGAAATAGTTTCCCCTGTTTCCTAAGTGACTACTGGAAGAGGACTAAGGATGCTCATCAGATTTTCCAAACAAGTTTCCTCCCTCCTGTTTCAAGCAATGATCTGAATGACAGTGAAGACCATATTTCTATTTATTTACATATTTGTTTTAGCTTGCATGGTTAAAGAAGAATTGTTAGTCTATTGCAACTCTCAAGTTCCTTAAAGTGGAGCTTTGGCATTTACTTACCTCACATGGGTGGTGTTACACTAGATTAAGAACTTTATGTAGCTGTGAGAGGTGATAACCATTTCCTTTGTTCCCAGTTATGCTGGTTTTTTTAAGAAGCTACTGATAAGAATCCCCTGAAGGATGGTAAACTCAAAGATGAACCTGAAGGGGGATTAAAAAATGAGGGGATTAAAAAAACACCCACAGCTTGGATACATGTCTATGTCTAACAACTTTCAGTCTGTGCTGGACTTCCTGCAAACCCAGAATTTTGCTGATTTTCCTGGTTTACAACTTCTGCTAACCTGACCTGTGACTTAGAGGCCATGGGAGTCCTGTCTTTGTGTTGACTCCAGCAAAACTTTCTGAGAAAGTCACCTCCTTTCTCTGAGACACCCGTTCTTGCTGATCTTTAATTCTGTGGTGACCTACGAGGTTCCAGTCTTACTGGTCTTCCCGATGCAAACCTACAAACAGAAGCATCAAAGCAGGGGAGATGTTGCCATGCTCCCTGAATGCCTCTTCTCAACCACAGAGCTGTGCCAGTCTTGCTTTGGATTTGCTCCACTGGCTACAAAAGGGGCAACAGCAACAGACTGTGAAGACCAGTAGAAGTATCCTTTGTGATCAGAATTTGGTTGTGAGCTATGAAAAAGGTGAGAGTTCTTCCATAATTCCTCATGAAAAAAACATTTAAAATCTAAATTTCCTCTAGGAAGCATGTTTCAACACAGAGGAGGTGTTTCTCCATGTATCCTGAGCATTTTTTTCTCATCTCCACTTTAAATACTTCAATGAGACCTTATTCTGCCCTACAGCAATCTCAGTGCTTGCCTTGCTAAGGCTTTTGTATCTCAGAGCAGCCTCCATATGCCCTCTATACCTTCTTTTGGTGTCCAGGCTCCCTGCCATGGGATATCTGTGTCCTTCCAGGCTGCAACTCTTTTCCCTTCGGAGACACTCTGCTACTTTCTTTCTGATCTGGATTTGGAATTTAGTTTGTGATGGTTCTTGAACTTCCAGAAACAGATTAAACTCAGAAGCAATACAACCCTTACTGACTGCCTCTATTACCCAAACTGATAGAAAAGGTCTCCTTCCAACAAGTTTCACTGCTGAAGTTGTCACAGCAAGGTCTTCCCTTGGAATGTTGTTTTCTAGTGACAAAGATGAGAAATCTCAGAGATTGGGAGCTTGGTAGAAGTAAAGGAGACAGCTCATCATTAAAAAAAATGTTGCTCAGCAGACTCAGTTAACAAACAGGGAGACCCCCAAATACTGTGACATGTAGACTTGGTGTTCTAGATGTTGTTATTCTGGTGATTGTTTGCAGCAGATGGGTGGGTCAGTAAGTGGAACTTAAGTAGGACATATGAAAAGCATTGAAAACAGTCACTGATCCAAAATCCAGAGGACAGAAGATGCTGGACCTAGGAAATGGCAGAGCTAATCTACCTTACATCTGCATGTGCCAAACTGGTGGAAACAATGTGGAGGATTTTGACATTTCACACATGTGAGAATTTTTCTGTTGTCTTTGGAAACAAATGTGGAAATTCATGGATGAAAATGGAGCTTCACAGCTTTCCCTAAGCACAAGAACTAGAGGTCCCCAGCCTGGCAGTCGTTCAGCTCACAGATATTCAATGTGCCTAAGAGGCAGTGTGTTCTACTGAAACGAAATCCACTGACCATAAATACAAAGTAGTACGTATGAGGAGCTTTACTGGAAACATAACTGCTTATAGAAGAAGCTTGTTGAAACCTTCTACTTGTCAGAATGTTTCGGGTTTTATGTGATGGCAATTCACAGATCCAAAACCGGTCCAGCACATATCATCGTTTGAATGTGTCAACATCATAAAAGATAATGGAAAGCTCCTTGATCTAATATAGTTGGACCTTCCATATGGCCTGACATAAAATGTTATGAAAGACTCTGAGAATTAGGAATGAAAAATATTGCTGAGAGACAGGAAACAAAGAATAAATGACATTTTGTCATTGTGACACAAGCTAATGATGGTTTCTCCCGAGCTTACACACATTATCTTTGATGTTGCCAACCTAGTTGGAGAAACAGTAGTACTGGGACTAAGTAGTTCCCCACAAACTAAAATATCACACAAAATCTGATCAATTTGACTTGGAAGAAATCTGGAGAAAAGAAAGTTCTGCCAATGTTTATTCGAATGACTGGGAAATAAAATATCTCACTTGCATTTGAATAGATTTTCTTTCAAAAAAATAAAGATTTGTCTTCAAATGCTATGTTGTGGTATATTAATAAATCTGAAACTGGAACTTATTTATCTCCTTTTTCTATGTATAATTTCTCTGCAGAATGATTTGGTTATACATTGCCATATCAACATCTACCTATAAAGGAGGGGAAATGTTCTCCTTCATGATGAGGTGGCTAAAAAGGGCTGAAACTCTGGGTTAAATGCACCTGCTGAGCAAATTCCCTTCTAAAACATGCACAATAGCAGCAACAAAAAAGTTCTTGGAACTCCTCAGCTTAGGGGACAGTTTAATTACAGACTTGGGAGTAATTACAAGTGAGAAAAAAAAAAATGTTCACATGTTCATTTTTGAAGCAGTAGCTCTTCCTTTGGGGTTCAGAGTAGTGTTTGAAGAGTTTAGGAAGGGTTCTGATTTAACACCCAAACAGTGAGGGGTTCGTTAGCCCAGTGATAGCCCAAGCTGCCTGAGCAACCAAAGTGCATTTAGAGCTCAGTCTATGCTCTGTGTAAGATTGATAAGACTTTCCTGGTTTTCCATATTTTATCTCTAGTTCAGAGCAATGTCATGTGTGTGGGTTGCCCTGTCCCAACTGTTTCCAGAAGGGAAAAAACAAATGTGGTGACATTTTGTTCCCAGCTCTGCAGAGCACACGTGGACTATCATGTCCTGAGCAGTGCAACTCACGTCCTACATGGTCTCATCTTCGGGCCAGGCAAGGTAATTTAATTTCACTCAGACCCCAGACATGGCTGTTATTATTTATGGCATTTTGATCTGTGCTTCCCCACCAGTCTATCAGCATTAGAGAAATAGTTTCTCATCATTACGGTGCCTTGTGACAAGAAGGATGGTGCTGAAGTGACTGACATCACCTCTCCTTGCTCTGTAACGTAGGAGGTCGTTTGCCCATCGTATTCATTCTCCTGGAAAAATAAAATAAAATAAAATAAAATAAAATAAAATAAAATAAAATAAACACCAGCTCCCATTCCAGCCCATTTTGGGAGTCTTTCCTTCCTCCGGTTGTATTCTGGGCATGAACTGGATAAACTCAATCAATGCAAAAAAAAGGCTCATTGATGTCAAATAGATGGTTCCTAGTCCCAGATGTGTCATGCTCAGTTAGTGAATAACAGAGTGTCAAATAAAGCAATAAATCTTCTTACTTGCTGACTGCTGTGCAGGGCTGCCATGCGAAGACACTCACATGCTCGCTAATTCCGTGTGATGAGTGAGGCTGGCTGCATCCCCATCATTTCCAGGGGCCAGCAGAGAGGTGCAAACATATTGGGTTGGGACAAGTGCTGGATCAGTGTCCCTTTCTCCACACTTTGAGGCCATTGTTGGAAATCTGACAGCAACGTGCCATGGAAACACTGTCAATTTTAAGCTTGATTTCAGCAAGGCTGTCTGTGGTGCAAGGTGGTGCCCAGAGCAGGAAGAAATGGTGCAGATGGGCTGTGTCTTTGCTAAATAATTGATGTTGTTCTCACTTCATCGCAAATATTGATGCTGGGGGACACTATGGAGTGCTCTGGGCAGAAGGTATCAATGGTTAAGACTCAGGGAGGAGCTCCAGCATGGACCACACTGAACCCTTCACTCATGTTCTGGATGAACCATACTGAAAGAGAAATGAATTCAGTATTTGGGGCCAACCAGTCTTTGAGGTCTGTGTTGAACCTCTGGATAAGAAAGCTCAAGCAGCCTGAAGAGAAGATAGGTATTCAGAGACCTGTGGCAAAAGTCAGTGATTCACCCCAGACAAGAAGCTGACAGAAAGACCTCTGTGCAAAGGCACAAGAGCATGGAGTCTTAAATACTTTAGGGACATTTTAGTGGGAAGGTGAAAGCAAGGGATCAAACCTCAGTAGGTTGCCGCACACCCCCTGAGTCTTAAAATACTTGTTGTCCCCAGTTGATAGTGGCCGGCTTGGATTCAGACTGCTGTCAACTTCTGTTATCCAGACTCCAAAACCTGCTGTGTTAGGGGTGTGAACGGGGAGATTTCAAAGAAACCGTCTTAGATCATGCCAGGACACTGGGTATCGTAAATGGAACCCATTAAAAAATTAGCCTGAGTTTTTAACAATTGCCATTAAAGTTTCAGCCTCTTGTGTCAGTGGGTCTTGCCCGTGTCTGTGCCTGTGTGTGATCACTGGGCTATTCTCCATGTCTTTCAGTGGAGGATCTCTGACTTGCCCCACACTACTCTGTTCAGCTTGGGTAAATTCTGCTGCACACTCACTGTCACCCTTTTTTTGTTGTCCATGCCCTGGGTCAATTTAAACTTTGGCTGTACTTGAGATTTGGGTAAATTCTGCTGCACACTCACCATCGCCCTTTTTTTTGTTGTCCATGCCCTGGGTCAATTTAACCTTTGGCTGTACTTGAGAAAAGAAGTGATGCTGGACACAGAGAAGAAACATAGGTTTTAAGTTTACTTAAGCTGGTCAACACTTAGTGCCTCTGAGGATCCAGAATTACCACTGGCATGAAGTGTCAGCACTTGAAAATGAATACTCTCATTTAATTGGGAATAACCAGACTGCCCAGGACCTTTGAAACAGTTACTGTAGACTCCCTTCAGAAAAGCACTTGAGTCCATGCTCCATTTTAAAGCTTTATTTGAAAAATTACTCCAACAAGACTTCAGTGCATGCACCTAAACCAGAGCAGAAGAGGGAACCCCGCTGCCAGGAAGGGCTGGGGACAACCGCATCCTTTGTGAGTGGGTTCCTGCTGTTAGTGATGGCAGGAGGAGAAGAGAGGCAACAAGACAACCCTGCAAGACTTAGGTTTGTCCCTTGGAAGTGTTTGCAACTTGGTTAGCTTTGTGGGAAGTGGGTTTGGATTTGGGGGTCGCTTCTTTCTGTTCAGGACAGTTACTCCTGGTGAATGTGTTCCTTCAACTGTCTCACCTCTACCTTAATTTTTCTCTAAGGTTATTCTCACTGGAAATAGTTCTTCAAGCCTCCAGGGTATTGCACAGGTACGAGCCCCACTCTGATGAGGTGAGCAAATGGGTCGTTGCTATTACAGCAATGTTCAAACATTAAGGTGCATAAACACAACTTTTGCTTGAGCATCTCATTAAGTCCATTGCCTCCAGAAAGTCAGGTGTGTGCAGAATCAGGATCTCTGCCCATAAAAGTGAAAGGGATAATCAAAGGGGACTTGGAGCACAGTAGGGATCAAAACAGAAATTGAAATCTCAGTCTCTCTCTCTCTCCTGAACCACAAACCAAAGCACTGCCTCCTTTCTGAGATATTTTGTTTCCTGTCTATCACTTAACACGGAAAATCTGACACTATTTCACCTTACTGAAAATAAAGGGTATGTTTTGTAAATTCTGTAGCAGATCCTTTTCTTTCCTCCCCTAACTCAAATATTCAGTCACTTTAAAGGAGGAAAAGGGGGGAAAATAGAGGGGAAAATGAGGAAGTGCAGCAAAGGCTTTGATTTGTCTGTGGCATAAAACTGGATTATAATGTCATTTGCTAACTGACAGATCATTTAGTGTCCTGGAAGAGTCTGTTTTCACACCGCTGAAGCTCTCACAGGGGAATTCTGTGTGGGCTCCTTATTGTCAGAGCTATTTTTCACCCAATTTGTTTCCAAATGATGTCTAACCTGAGGTCTTCCCACTGAGAGGGCTTTAAGCAATGATTAATGAGAAGTGTTTTGCCAGACCCACCTGGGGAATGGCCCATCTGCGAACTCAGGTAAGATGGAGCTGCCTACAAGGCATTGGCTTGTGAATGGCAGGCAGCTTCCCATGGCTTGAGGCATAGCTCACAGCAAAGGCAAGGTGTTCACTGTTTGCGTCTCAGTGATTCATAAAAGGACCGGAGATAAATGTCACTCACTCCATCATTAACGTCTAGTTTGAAGAAACAATCTCCCTCTCCAGGGACTGATCCCCTTCCTGTTCCATATTCAATTATATTATGCATTCAGCATATGTACAGCACCTACGTGGGGTACATTTGAAGTGGCCTGAGATCGCCAGCCGTGCTCAGGCTATTTAAAGGTGGAAAGTTTAGAGCAGGCACATTTTCACACGTCCACCTGGCTCTCAAATACTTTCTTGTGTGAGCTATGAGATCTCATCCCTTTCTTCCAGTGGTGGCTCTGCATGCAGTTACACATTCACCCTTACTTATATCAGCTGCAAGTGGGAAAACTCTGATTTTTAGACTATATGCATTTTGTTAATTGTACAATTTTGTTCTACCTGAAGACCCAACTATCCCTGACCTCCAAAATGGAGATCTTTTCAAACTTGAGCCTCTTAGTTATGCGCAGGTGGGACAACCTCATCCTTTACTCTCCTGAGAGACTTCTCGTGTGCATAGCACTGCTAATAGCAACGTGAATTTCTTGGTAGCTGCCTAAAACGACCATTAAAATGCTCACATAAAAGTTAAGAAGCCCTGAAAATTTGGTTTCTCTCTGTATTTATGAGGCTGGAATCTGAGCATATTTCTTACAGAATAATTTCCCTCCCCTGATTTATGTGGAAGCTCCAGGCTCAGTCATCATCTGGAAATACATTCCTATACAGTCTGTGTCATTTAAATGCAGCATCCTACTGTCCCGTCTGTCAAGACCAAAAACATAATGGGTCCAACTGTCTATGAATAAAACAGATTGTTTGTAGGGAATATTTATTGCCGATAAAGAGCAAGAGTTTATATTGGCAAAAGCCGTCCTTCTTGTAAATAGCTAGAGGCTCCCGACATCCCCTGACTTGCAGCAGCGTTTATTCTGTTGAATGTGGATCCAAAACATTTCTCACTCACGGCTTGGCAAGATGAGTTTGACAACGGTTTTTCAAACCAACTGTTGTGACACCGGCAGTGCATTTTGCCTGAAATTTCACCTGCAAAGCAATCTCCCACTTTCTTTAACTACTTCCCTTGCCAGCAACATGTTTACCATGATTTAGATGTCTATTATACGCATGAACGACTTGTCTACTTAATTTCATCAAAAAAATGAACCCTCATAAGTGGCACAGATGCTGGTATGATGGTAATCAAATTAGTTTTTGGACAGGTTTATGGCCACTTGCTGTCAGTTAAGCTCTCTTTGGCTATCTTCACTCCTAATACAGTTTTGATGGTGATTAATGGCTCCATTAATACACTGTTTGTGCTGTGATAGACACCACATTATGGTCTTGTTTGCTGACCACAGCTGATCATGTATTTTTGTAAACTCGGTTCTGAAGAAAATACCAGTCATATTTAATATGTCACCGTTACATATCGCCACGCAGAGGTCACAGGGAGAGACCTTGCTCTTATCCCCTCCTCACCACAGATGAGCTTCTGTGCTGCTAAGAGAGGCAGAAACCCCATGAAGAATGTGCTTGGATTAAATGTTCATCAAGTTTCCTCATGCTGGGAACATGCCAAGGATCTCACTACGATGATTTTTCCTGGCTAGGCTGCCATGCTACTCGTCCTCCTTTTCTCTCTCGCATCCTTCCAACTTAATTTCTTTGTCGTGAGATCCAGGAAAGATGGGTGATTTTGGGGTGGGGGGTTTGGTTGTTTGGGTTGTATTTTTTTTTCTAGACCTTTTCTAGACCTCTCTCTGCTCATTTTAACGTTCTTCTCTCATTTCTCTCCCTTTCACAGGCTTTTCTGAGCTGTCCACAATCAACAAGTAAGTCTAGTCAAACCATTTTTAACTCATTTCCAGGAGTTTTGTTTCATCCATTGCCACTCTACCCCGAGCTCTATGGAAAACAGGGTAGAAACTGATACTTCCTTTGGAGGATATAACGTAATAAGTTGTCGATCACATTAGTGACGGACAAATTACAGCTGGAAGGAGACCATAGGAGGTAAAAAGTGCTGCTGAATTTCCCACAATACGTGCTGGGACTGTGCAAGAGCAGCATCTGGGTGAACTTTTGGTATGGGAGGTAAAAAGTGCCACTAAATTTCCCACAATGCATGCTGGGACTCTGCACAAGAGCAGCATCTGGGTGAACTTTTGGTATTAAAAAGGCAGTAGCTGTTTTTTCAACCTAAGTGTCATTGTGAAGCGGATTTTATTGGGGAGCAGTGCCCTGGCATTTTGCCATCCCCCCCTCCCTCGCCTCCCTGCACACCCACAGAAGCACACACACACCTACACACTCTCAAACTATTCCCGTGCAAATGAAATAGTGCAGGGCACTGGAAAAAACCCTCAATTCCCTTTTTTATTAATCAGTGAGGAACAGGAAGAAAATGATGACTCTGGAAAGAGGCAAATTGACATATTAGAGATATTTGCACTGATTTTTTTTTAAGTAGTTGAAGAAATACGGGGGGTTTGGTTTGGTTTGTTTTCCTCCAGTAATTAAGCCTAGTTTCTTTCTGGCCGTATTTGATTTTTATGTTCATCTGTGCACTCGCCTAAACCCCACCCACTTGTTCCTCTGCAAATATTTATTATGCAAATGGTTTGTTTTGAATTGGGTGATCGGAGCAGATGCCCGTTTCCGCATAACTGTTCTTCAGGAAAATTACAGACTAGCTGGGTAACATATTATGGAACTAGTTAAATAGTTATGATTGGTGTTGAATTGCTATAAGTGCTCCTTGTAGAGTTCTGGTTTCCAGCAGAGATGTTTAGATTTCCTGCCCACAGTTACCTCTAACTGTATCCCCCCATCAGTCCCAGCAGCTGCTGGGATCCTCCAGTCCTTTCTCTGGAAAAAATGGCTCTCCCCAATTTCTTTAAATCCAATAAATTTGCTGTAATATCTCTTCACACAGGCAACCAGGGTCCCCTTGACCACTAAAATTGCTTTGAACTTTTATT
>NW_015090759.1:228606-266335 GCF_001431845.1 Calidris pugnax
AAAAAAAAGAGAGATGTGGAGGAATAACTAATCTAACTGGAATTACTTTCCTTTGCGAAGAAAAAGAAATACCTCTCCTGAAATTTTATCTCCTGAGACTCTTTTACCACCTAAAATTGCTTTCATGGGCTTCCTGTTTATAATTCCTTAGCTGGTGAGCATGTCTGTCTGGATGCACGGACCCCAGGATCACCCCAATGACAGCAGCAATGTGGCTTTTGATCAGTATGAACTACGATTTGATTTAATTCCTCCCTGAACTGAAAAAATAGATCACTTAGTTTTGTTGTAACAGATTGATGGAAAGATTTGAGAGAGTACAGTAAGAGAGAGAGAGAGAGAGGTCTCAGGCACGAGCACCAAAGGCTCAAGCATTCAGACATTTATTGATAGAGAGATGGATACATTCTCCTCAATCAAATAAATAGGCTTTTTTGTATGTCTCTCACATGCTACGATACCCAGCAACAGCCCTCTCTGCATCTGGTTGTGTGGGAACGGGATACTTATGAGGCTGTTTTGTTAATATTTCATTAGGCTTTTTGGGGTTTCCTTAAGTTGCAGGGTATATTCTGCTCTGTGAAATATGTTTTATCTAATTTGCATTGGAGGTCCTGAGTAGAAGTGACATGGACTGTCTGTACTGATTTGCACTAGACATCAAGAGCATGCAACCCTTCTTTATGAGTCCTACTTCGATGACACGATGCAACCATCTTAAAAATCAGGGGTTCTTAGCACTTTGGTTGTAAACTTTTTTTTTTACAATCTTTCTCAAAGAAACCACTGAATCAAGGAAATGTGCTGAGCAATTGAATGAGTCTTGCATTGAAATAGTTTCCCCTGTTTCCTAAGTGACTACTGGAAGAGGACTAAGGATGCTCATCAGATTTTCCAAACAAGTTTCCTCCCTCCTGTTTCAAGCAATGATCTGAATGACAGTGAAGACCATATTTCTATTTATTTACATATTTGTTTTAGCTTGCATGGTTAAAGAAGAATTGTTAGTCTATTGCAACTCTCAAGTTCCTTAAAGTGGAGCTTTGGCATTTACTTACCTCACATGGGTGGTGTTACACTAGATTAAGAACTTTATGTAGCTGTGAGAGGTGATAACCATTTCCTTTGTTCCCAGTTATGCTGGTTTTTTTAAGAAGCTACTGATAAGAATCCCCTGAAGGATGGTAAACTCAAAGATGAACCTGAAGGGGGATTAAAAAATGAGGGGATTAAAAAAACACCCACAGCTTGGATACATGTCTATGTCTAACAACTTTCAGTCTGTGCTGGACTTCCTGCAAACCCAGAATTTTGCTGATTTTCCTGGTTTACAACTTCTGCTAACCTGACCTGTGACTTAGAGGCCATGGGAGTCCTGTCTTTGTGTTGACTCCAGCAAAACTTTCTGAGAAAGTCACCTCCTTTCTCTGAGACACCCGTTCTTGCTGATCTTTAATTCTGTGGTGACCTACGAGGTTCCAGTCTTACTGGTCTTCCCGATGCAAACCTACAAACAGAAGCATCAAAGCAGGGGAGATGTTGCCATGCTCCCTGAATGCCTCTTCTCAACCACAGAGCTGTGCCAGTCTTGCTTTGGATTTGCTCCACTGGCTACAAAAGGGGCAACAGCAACAGACTGTGAAGACCAGTAGAAGTATCCTTTGTGATCAGAATTTGGTTGTGAGCTATGAAAAAGGTGAGAGTTCTTCCATAATTCCTCATGAAAAAAACATTTAAAATCTAAATTTCCTCTAGGAAGCATGTTTCAACACAGAGGAGGTGTTTCTCCATGTATCCTGAGCATTTTTTTCTCATCTCCACTTTAAATACTTCAATGAGACCTTATTCTGCCCTACAGCAATCTCAGTGCTTGCCTTGCTAAGGCTTTTGTATCTCAGAGCAGCCTCCATATGCCCTCTATACCTTCTTTTGGTGTCCAGGCTCCCTGCCATGGGATATCTGTGTCCTTCCAGGCTGCAACTCTTTTCCCTTCGGAGACACTCTGCTACTTTCTTTCTGATCTGGATTTGGAATTTAGTTTGTGATGGTTCTTGAACTTCCAGAAACAGATTAAACTCAGAAGCAATACAACCCTTACTGACTGCCTCTATTACCCAAACTGATAGAAAAGGTCTCCTTCCAACAAGTTTCACTGCTGAAGTTGTCACAGCAAGGTCTTCCCTTGGAATGTTGTTTTCTAGTGACAAAGATGAGAAATCTCAGAGATTGGGAGCTTGGTAGAAGTAAAGGAGACAGCTCATCATTAAAAAAAATGTTGCTCAGCAGACTCAGTTAACAAACAGGGAGACCCCCAAATACTGTGACATGTAGACTTGGTGTTCTAGATGTTGTTATTCTGGTGATTGTTTGCAGCAGATGGGTGGGTCAGTAAGTGGAACTTAAGTAGGACATATGAAAAGCATTGAAAACAGTCACTGATCCAAAATCCAGAGGACAGAAGATGCTGGACCTAGGAAATGGCAGAGCTAATCTACCTTACATCTGCATGTGCCAAACTGGTGGAAACAATGTGGAGGATTTTGACATTTCACACATGTGAGAATTTTTCTGTTGTCTTTGGAAACAAATGTGGAAATTCATGGATGAAAATGGAGCTTCACAGCTTTCCCTAAGCACAAGAACTAGAGGTCCCCAGCCTGGCAGTCGTTCAGCTCACAGATATTCAATGTGCCTAAGAGGCAGTGTGTTCTACTGAAACGA
Source organism: Calidris pugnax (assembly GCF_001431845.1). NCBI lineage: Eukaryota > Metazoa > Chordata > Aves > Charadriiformes > Scolopacidae > Calidris > Calidris pugnax. Next base: position 231,328 of record NW_015090759.1, read on the forward strand.
AATCCACTGACCATAAATACAAAGTAGTACGTATGAGGAGCTTTACTGGAAACATAACTGCTTATAGAAGAAGCTTGTTGAAACCTTCTACTTGTCAGAATGTTTCGGGTTTTATGTGATGGCAATTCACAGATCCAAAACCGGTCCAGCACATATCATCGTTTGAATGTGTCAACATCATAAAAGATAATGGAAAGCTCCTTGATCTAATATAGTTGGACCTTCCATATGGCCTGACATAAAATGTTATGAAAGACTCTGAGAATTAGGAATGAAAAATATTGCTGAGAGACAGGAAACAAAGAATAAATGACATTTTGTCATTGTGACACAAGCTAATGATGGTTTCTCCCGAGCTTACACACATTATCTTTGATGTTGCCAACCTAGTTGGAGAAACAGTAGTACTGGGACTAAGTAGTTCCCCACAAACTAAAATATCACACAAAATCTGATCAATTTGACTTGGAAGAAATCTGGAGAAAAGAAAGTTCTGCCAATGTTTATTCGAATGACTGGGAAATAAAATATCTCACTTGCATTTGAATAGATTTTCTTTCAAAAAAATAAAGATTTGTCTTCAAATGCTATGTTGTGGTATATTAATAAATCTGAAACTGGAACTTATTTATCTCCTTTTTCTATGTATAATTTCTCTGCAGAATGATTTGGTTATACATTGCCATATCAACATCTACCTATAAAGGAGGGGAAATGTTCTCCTTCATGATGAGGTGGCTAAAAAGGGCTGAAACTCTGGGTTAAATGCACCTGCTGAGCAAATTCCCTTCTAAAACATGCACAATAGCAGCAACAAAAAAGTTCTTGGAACTCCTCAGCTTAGGGGACAGTTTAATTACAGACTTGGGAGTAATTACAAGTGAGAAAAAAAAAAATGTTCACATGTTCATTTTTGAAGCAGTAGCTCTTCCTTTGGGGTTCAGAGTAGTGTTTGAAGAGTTTAGGAAGGGTTCTGATTTAACACCCAAACAGTGAGGGGTTCGTTAGCCCAGTGATAGCCCAAGCTGCCTGAGCAACCAAAGTGCATTTAGAGCTCAGTCTATGCTCTGTGTAAGATTGATAAGACTTTCCTGGTTTTCCATATTTTATCTCTAGTTCAGAGCAATGTCATGTGTGTGGGTTGCCCTGTCCCAACTGTTTCCAGAAGGGAAAAAACAAATGTGGTGACATTTTGTTCCCAGCTCTGCAGAGCACACGTGGACTATCATGTCCTGAGCAGTGCAACTCACGTCCTACATGGTCTCATCTTCGGGCCAGGCAAGGTAATTTAATTTCACTCAGACCCCAGACATGGCTGTTATTATTTATGGCATTTTGATCTGTGCTTCCCCACCAGTCTATCAGCATTAGAGAAATAGTTTCTCATCATTACGGTGCCTTGTGACAAGAAGGATGGTGCTGAAGTGACTGACATCACCTCTCCTTGCTCTGTAACGTAGGAGGTCGTTTGCCCATCGTATTCATTCTCCTGGAAAAATAAAATAAAATAAAATAAAATAAAATAAAATAAAATAAAATAAACACCAGCTCCCATTCCAGCCCATTTTGGGAGTCTTTCCTTCCTCCGGTTGTATTCTGGGCATGAACTGGATAAACTCAATCAATGCAAAAAAAAGGCTCATTGATGTCAAATAGATGGTTCCTAGTCCCAGATGTGTCATGCTCAGTTAGTGAATAACAGAGTGTCAAATAAAGCAATAAATCTTCTTACTTGCTGACTGCTGTGCAGGGCTGCCATGCGAAGACACTCACATGCTCGCTAATTCCGTGTGATGAGTGAGGCTGGCTGCATCCCCATCATTTCCAGGGGCCAGCAGAGAGGTGCAAACATATTGGGTTGGGACAAGTGCTGGATCAGTGTCCCTTTCTCCACACTTTGAGGCCATTGTTGGAAATCTGACAGCAACGTGCCATGGAAACACTGTCAATTTTAAGCTTGATTTCAGCAAGGCTGTCTGTGGTGCAAGGTGGTGCCCAGAGCAGGAAGAAATGGTGCAGATGGGCTGTGTCTTTGCTAAATAATTGACGTTGTTCTCACTTCATCGCAAATATTGATGCTGGGGGACACTCTGGAGTGCTCTGGGCAGAAGGTATCAATGGTTAAGACTCAGGGAGGAGCTCCAGCATGGACCACACTGAACCCTTCACTCATGTTCTGGATGAACCATACTGAAAGAGAAATGAATTCAGTATTTGGGGCCAACCAGTCTTTGAGGTCTGTGTTGAACCTCTGGATAAGAAAGCTCAAGCAGCCTGAAGAGAAGATAGGTATTCAGAGACCTGTGGCAAAAGTCAGTGATTCACCCCAGACAAGAAGCTGACAGAAAGACCTCTGTGCAAAAGCACAAGAGCATGGAGTCTTAAATACTTTAGGGACATTTTAGTGGGAAGGTGAAAGCAAGGGATCAAACCTCAGTAGGTTGCCGCACACCCCCTGAGTCTTAAAATACTTGTTGTCCCCAGTTGATAGTGGCCGGCTTGGATTCAGACTGCTGTCAACTTCTGTTATCCAGACTCCAAAACCTGCTGTGTTAGGGGTGTGAACGGGGAGATTTCAAAGAAACCGTCTTAGATCATGCCAGGACACTGGGTATCGTAAATGGAACCCATTAAAAAATTAGCCTGAGTTTTTAACAATTGCCATTAAAGTTTCAGCCTCTTGTGTCAGTGGGTCTTGCCCATGTCTGTGCCCGTGTGTGATCACTGGGCTATTCTCCGTGTCTTTCAGTGGAGGATCTCTGACTTGCCCCACACTACTCTGTTCAGTTTGGGTAAATTCTGCTGCACACTCACCATCGCCCTTTTTTTTGTTGTCCATGCCCTGGGTCAATTTAACCTTTGGCTGTACTTGAGAAAAGAAGTGATGCTGGACACAGAGAAGAAACATAGGTTTTAAGTTTACTTAAGCTGGTCAACACTTAGTGCCTCTGAGGATCCAGAATTACCACTGGCATGAAGTGTCAGCACTTGAAAATGAATACTCTCATTTAATTGGGAATAACCAGACTGCCCAGGACCTTTGAAACAGTTACTGTAGACTCCCTTCAGAAAAGCACTTGAGTCCATGCTCCATTTTAAAGCTTTATTTGAAAAATTACTCCAACAAGACTTCAGTGCATGCACCTAAACCAGAGCAGAAGAGGGAACCCCGCTGCCAGGAAGGGCTGGGGACAACTGCATCCTTTGTGAGTGGGTTCCTGCTGTTAGTGATGGCAGGAGGAGAAGAGAGGCAACAAGACAACCCTGCAAGACTTAGGTTTGTCCCTTGGAAGTGTTTGCAACTTGGTTAGCTTTGTGGGAAGTGGGTTTGGATTTGGGGGTCGCTTCTTTCTGTTCAGGACAGTTACTCCTGGTGAATGTGTTCCTTCAACTGTCTCACCTCTACCTTAATTTTTCTCTAAGGTTATTCTCACTGGAAATAGTTCTTCAAGCCTCCAGGGTATTGCACAGGTACGAGCCCCACTCTGATGAGGTGAGCAAATGGGTCGTTGCTATTACAGCCCTGGTTCAAACATTAAGGTGCATAAACACAACTTTTGCTTGAGCATCTCATTAAGTCCATTGCCTCCAGAAAGTCAGGTGTGTGCAGAATCAGGATCTCTGCCCATAAAAGTGAAAGGGATAATCAAAGGGGACTTGGAGCACAGTAGGGATCAAAACAGAAATTGAAATCTCAGTCTCTCTCTCTCTCCTGAACCACAAACCAAAGCACTGCCTCCTTTCTGAGATATTTTGTTTCCTGTCTATCACTTAACACGGAAAATCTGACACTATTTCACCTTACTGAAAATAAAGGGTATGTTTTGTAAATTCTGTAGCAGATCCTTTTCTTTCCTCCCCTAACTCAAATATTCAGTCACTTTAAAGGAGGAAAAGGGGGGAAAATAGAGGGGAAAATGAGGAAGTGCAGCAAAGGCTTTGATTTGTCTGTGGCATAAAACTGGATTATAATGTCATTTGCTAACTGACAGATCATTTAGTGTCCTGGAAGAGTCTGTTTTCACACCGCTGAAGCTCTCACAGGGGAATTCTGTGTGGGCTCCTTATTGTCAGAGCTATTTTTCACCCAATTTGTTTCCAAATGATGTCTAACCTGAGGTCTTCCCACTGAGAGGGCTTTAAGCAATGATTAATGAGAAGTGTTTTGCCAGACCCACCTGGGGAATGGCCCATCTGCGAACTCAGGTAAGATGGAGCTGCCTACAAGGCATTGGCTTGTGAATGGCAGGCAGCTTCCCATGGCTTGAGGCATAGCTCACAGCAAAGGCAAGGTGTTCACTGTTTGCGTCTCAGTGATTCATAAAAGGACCGGAGATAAATGTCACTCACTCCATCATTAACGTCTAGTTTGAAGAAACAATCTCCCTCTCCAGGGACTGATCCCCTTCCTGTTCCATATTCAATTATATTATGCATTCAGCATATGTACAGCACCTACGTGGGGTACATTTGAAGTGGCCTGAGATCGCCAGCCGTGCTCAGGCTATTTAAAGGTGGAAAGTTTAGAGCAGGCACATTTTCACACGTCCACCTGGCTCTCAAATACTTTCTTGTGTGAGCTATGAGATCTCATCCCTTTCTTCCAGTGGTGGCTCTGCATGCAGTTACACATTCACCCTTACTTATATCAGCTGCAAGTGGGAAAACTCTGATTTTTAGACTATATGCATTTTGTTAATTGTACAATTTTGTTCTACCTGAAGACCCAATTATCCCTGACCTCCAAAATGGAGATCTTTTCAAACTTGAGCCTCTTAGTTATGCGCAGGTGGGACAACCTCATCCTTTACTCTCCTGAGAGACTTCTCGTGTGCATAGCACTGCTAATAGCAACGTGAATTTCTTGGTAGCTGCCTAAAACGACCATTAAAATGCTCACATAAAAGTTAAGAAGCCCTGAAAATTTGGTTTCTCTCTGTATTTATGAGGCTGGAATCTGAGCATATTTCTTACAGAATAATTTCCCTCCCCTGATTTATGTGGAAGCTCCAGGCTCAGTCATCATCTGGAAATACATTCCTATACAGTCTGTGTCATTTAAATGCAGCATCCTACTGTCCCGTCTGTCAAGACCAAAAACATAATGGGTCCAACTGTCTATGAATAAAACAGATTGTTTGTAGGGAATATTTATTGCCGATAAAGAGCAAGAGTTTATATTGGCAAAAGCCGTCCTTCTTGTAAATAGCTAGAGGCTCCCGACATCCCCTGACTTGCAGCAGCGTTTATTCTGTTGAATGTGGATCCAAAACATTTCTCACTCACGGCTTGGCAAGATGAGTTTGACAACGGTTTTTCAAACCAACTGTTGTGACACCGGCAGTGCATTTTGCCTGAAATTTCACCTGCAAAGCAATCTCCCACTTTCTTTAACTACTTCCCTTGCCAGCAACATGTTTACCATGATTTAGATGTCTATTATACGCATGAACGACTTGTCTACTTAATTTCATCAAAAAAATGAACCCTCATAAGTGGCACAGATGCTGGTATGATGGTAATCAAATTAGTTTTTGGACAGGTTTATGGCCACTTGCTGTCAGTTAAGCTCTCTTTGGCTATCTTCACTCCTAATACAGTTTTGATGGTGATTAATGGCTCCATTAATACACTGTTTGTGCTGTGATAGACACCACATTATGGTCTTGTTTGCTGACCACAGCTGATCATGTATTTTTGTAAACTCGGTTCTGAAGAAAATACCAGTCATATTTAATATGTCACCGTTACATATCGCCACGCAGAGGTCACAGGGAGAGACCTTGCTCTTATCCCCTCCTCACCACAGATGAGCTTCTGTGCTGCTAAGAGAGGCAGAAACCCCATGAAGAATGTGCTTGGATTAAATGTTCATCAAGTTTCCTCATGCTGGGAACATGCCAAGGATCTCACTACGATGATTTTTCCTGGCTAGGCTGCCATGCTACTCGTCCTCCTTTTCTCTCTCGCATCCTTCCAACTTAATTTCTTTGTCGTGAGATCCAGGAAAGATGGGTGATTTTGGGGTGGGGGGTTTGGTTGTTTGGGTTGTTTTTTTTTTTCTAGACCTTTTCTAGACCTCTCTCTGCTCATTTTAACGTTCTTCTCTCATTTCTCTCCCTTTCACAGGCTTTTCTGAGCTGTCCACAATCAACAAGTAAGTCTAGTCAAACCATTTTTAACTCATTTCCAGGAGTTTTGTTTCATCCATTGCCACTCTACCCCGAGCTCTATGGAAAACAGGGTAGAAACTGATACTTCCTTTGGAGGATATAACGTAATAAGTTGTCGATCACATTAGTGACGGACAAATTACAGCTGGAAGGAGACCATAGGAGGTAAAAAGTGCTGCTGAATTTCCCACAATACGTGCTGGGACTGTGCAAGAGCAGCATCTGGGTGAACTTTTGGTATTAAAAAGGCAGTAGCTGTTTTTTCAACCTAAGTGTCATTGTGAAGCGGATTTTATTGGGGAGCAGTGCCCTGGCATTTTGCCATCCCCCCCTCCCTCGCCTCCCTGCACACCCACAGAAGCACACACACACCTACACACTCTCAAACTATTCCTGTGCAAATGAAATAGTGCAGGGCACTGGAAAAAACCCTCAATTCCCTTTTTTATTAATCAGTGAGGAACAGGAAGAAAATGATGACTCTGGAAAGAGGCAAATTGACATATTAGAGATATTTGCACTGATTTTTTTTTAAGTAGTTGAAGAAATACGGGGGGTTTGGTTTGGTTTGTTTTCCTCCAGTAATTAAGCCTAGTTTCTTTCTGGCCGTATTTGATTTTTATGTTCATCTGTGCACTCGCCTAAACCCCACCCACTTGTTCCTCTGCAAATATTTATTATGCAAATGGTTTGTTTTGAATTGGGTGATCGGAGCAGATGCCCGTTTCCGCATAACTGTTCTTCAGGAAAATTGCAGACTAGCTGGGTAACATATTATGGAACTAGTTAAATAGTTATGATTGGTGTTGAATTGCTATAAGTGCTCCTTGTAGAGTTCTGGTTTCCAGCAGAGATGTTTAGATTTCCTGCCCACAGTTACCTCTAACTGTATCCCCCCATCAGTCCCAGCAGCTGCTGGGATCCTCCAATCCTTTCTCTGGAAATAATGGCTCTCCCCAATTTCTTTAAATCCAATAAATTTGCTGTAATATCTCTTCACACAGGCAACCAGGGTCCCCTTGACCACTAAAATTGCTTCGAACTTTTATTCGCTTTATCTTCTGATAATGAAAATTTTTATTAAAAGCTGTTACCGAATTTCCCTTCCTCCACAAATTCCAAATCCTTTCTGGCCCTCCTTAAAACAAGTGCTTCATTTCCTGACCTCCTTCTGGACTCCTGATGAGTCCAGGAGTAAAAAAAATGAATATTTGGAGAACATCTATGCTTGGAAGAGGCAGAATCGATGGGTGAGAGGGGACAGCTTCCACAGTACAGCCATCTGGATGGGGCACAGTGAAGGCTCAAGGTGAGACAGTCAAGAAGGGAGAAATGCTAAAGCCATGTGGAGATGATTCCTTTCATTTGGTCATCTTGAAGGTAACCTAAAAGCTTATTGATCATTTGCAAACACTCACACAGATCAGTATATACACACACATGTTTGTTTGACACATATTTACGTATAAACATACTGTTTCTACTAGACAACAGCCTCATGGGCTTTCTTGGCCATTCTGTCATCCAATCCCCTCTTCCTTTATTCTTTTTGGATGCTTTTGGTGAGGTAGTCACAAACTTCCTCATTTTTTTCTAAACACTACATAAAACCATACATCCGGAAAATATCCTCCAGTTTGTCTGATAGAGGACTGTTGTAAAATCAGGTGAACTAATGAGAAGTCAAAGTTATTTCACAGGCTGTCTCCTTCACTATCATTGGTGAAGGACATTGGTGGCTGTCCCCATTTGTCATCTGCCATGCATACAGGTTACAGACCTATTGTGAGACCTTCACATTATTTCACAGAATCACAGAATGATATGGGGTTGGAAGGGACCTCTGGAGACCATCTCCTCCAACGCCCCTGCCAGAGCAGGGTCACCCACAGCAGGTTGCACAGGAACGTGTCCGGGTGGGTTTGGAATATCTCCAGAGATGGAGACTCCACCACCTCTCTGGGCAGCCTCTTCCAGGGCTCTGCCACCCTCAAAGTGAAGAAGTTCCTCCTCATGTTGAAACGGAACTTCTTATTTTCAAGTTTGTGCCCATTTCCTCTTGTCCTGTCACTGGGAACCATTGAAAAAAGACTGGCCCCATCCTATTGACACCCACCCTTGAAGTATTTATAAGAATTGATCAGATCCCCCCCTCAATCTTCTCTACTCCAGACTAAAAAGACCCAAGTCCCTCAGCCTTTCCTCATCAGAGAGATGTTCTAACTTGCTTTTTTAAACTGATTTGTTAGTAAGTGAAAGGGATCTTGTTCTTCCTCACTGCAATGAGGCATTTTCCTGCCCTTGGCCCTATAATAGATATGATCAGTGTGTTGCAAAACCACTCATTCTGCAAACAAAAAATTTTCAGCTTATTTGAGTTTCAGCTATGAAAATCAGTATCACTTCAGTGAAGTAATACATATTGTTATCTTGCTTGAGAGTTAAACCTAAACCAGCCTTATGTGAATAAATATAAGAGGAAAAAAAAAGCTTTTGTGACATTTTAATTAACGTCTTATACAACCAACAGTTAACCATTTCTCAATAATTGCCTTTGGGTTACATCCTGAATATAACAAATAGCTAAAACAGGTATAGTTGAGAATTCACAGTTCTGTGTGAATATGTAAGTTAGCTTCCCTTATTTTACCTGAGTAGGATGTTTCTTGGTCATTATATTTACTTCTTCTCTCAGCTTTTCAGTGGAGAAATTGTATGTGCTACATATACACACGCACAGAGTGCAGACACAGATACACACAGATGTCACACATATATTTACCCGCTTCTACACATAAACTCCTTCATTAAAAAGTCAGTAAACTGATAATTGCTGATGAGATTCGTCACTCCATATAAGACTGGCTGATGGGAGAGAATATTCCAGTATAATCTGATATTTAATAAATATTATGATACTTAAAATGCAGGTAAACCCATACATAGATGTACCCATGGAGGAAAATCTGAAGGAAAAAAAAATATCTGATTGCTTCTTGCCATACACTCATATAATATGAAAATAGAAGAATCTGTGACCCTCTGTCTACCTTGGATGTCCAAGGTGAGAGTATAAAGAATCTCTGGCTGAATCCTGTGCCAAAACCTGGTGAGATGGTTCTCATGAAGCAGTTGAGATTCCTCCTTATGTTCTCATTGCTTTCAGACATAGACTGAGCATACACACACAAGATAAATTTGTGGAAAGGGGTTTTTTAAGATAATTTTAGGAAAATGGGATGAATAAAAACTCAATCAACAAACCACATCAGATCAGAACCGACTGTTGGGAGTTTTAAATCCACAGAGAAAATGTTGATTCTCTCTGAAGACACCAAAAGCTGGTGGGATCATTGCATGTGGCTGTGCTGGAGCTTGGCATTGCTGGTGGCGGGCACCATCCATCCCCTTGCTGGTTTTACTTGTGAGCTCGGTGAAGGGAGACAGACCACTGCAGACACCAGAGATGCTCCCTCTGAACCCAGCCTGGCATCTCCACCCTGAGCAGTGCCCCCATCTGCGGTCTCACTGTGGGAGGCTCCCAGATTCACTCAATGGACCATGAAAAAGAAGCATTAGATGGTTTAGTCTGGCCCCTGCCCCCAGGCCCTCCTATTTCACCCAGTTACTCCTGTACTCAACCAAATGACTGTCGCTGAGCCCAGCACAGCTCGTGTTTGGCTATAGCCTGGGTGTTGTCCGATGTCACGGGGGGCCACTTATCCTTATGTTCTCATTGCTTTCAGACATAGACTGAGCATACACACACAAGATAAATTTGTGGAAAGGGGTTTTTTAAGATAATTTTAGGAAAATGGGATGAATAAAAACTCAATCAACAAACCACATCAGATCAGAACCGACTGTTGGGAGTTTTAAATCCACAGAGAAAATGTTGATTCTCTCTGAAGACACCAAAAGCTGGTGGGATCATTGCATGTGGCTGTGCTGGAGCTTGGCATTGCTGGTGGTGGGCACCATCCATCCCCTTGCTGGTTTTACTTGTGAGCTCGGCGAAGAGAAACAGACCACTGCAGACACCAGAGATGTTCCCTCTGAACCCAGCCTGGCATCTCCACCCTGAGCAGTGCCCCCATCTGCGGTCTCACTGTGGGAGGCTCCCAGATTCACTCAATGGACCATGAAAAAGAAGCATTAGATGGTTTAGTCTGGCCCCTGCCCCCAGGCCCTCCTATTTCACCCAGTTACTCCTGTACTCAACCAAATGACTGTCGCTGAGCCCAGCACAGCTCGTGTTTGGCTATAGCCTGGGTGTTGTCCGATGTCACGGGGGGCCACTTAAAATTCAAGAGGTGAAGATCTCCTTGTTTATGATACAGATCCAGCAATACATGGGGAAAAAAGCAACACTAGGCATCTGAACTACCATTGATAGCTTACACATCAAAATCTATCCTGCCTAAGCACTCATGGGGGCCAACAAATACACACAGAAGAAAAAAATCACAAGCTCTTTGAAGGGTTCATTTCAACACTGAAGGAAAGGGGTATAATAAGTGAACGTGCTATGAACATGTCCACTAATATTATTTAAAGACTGACCAATTTTTCTCACTAAAACAGCTTTTCAGTGGAAAGACTTTGGCTTTGACTAACCATATTTTTTATGAAGTTTTCTTTCCATAGAGTATGTATGATTTTTAGCAAAATATTTTACATGAAGATGGACTAAGTACTTAGTTTCCCAAATGAATAGAAATAGAAACCTATTCTATGAGATTCACTGAATAAATTATTTAAGTTAAGCCATTTTATTAACACTGGTCTTTCCTCCACCTTGAACTATGGGAACTACACAGAGTGTCATTAAAAAGCAGAATAATTCAGTAATCCTTTAGATATCCCAGTGCATTTGCCATTATCCTGTGACACTATTTGGTCACCGTTTTATAGAATGGAAGAGATACGGTGACAACCCCCTTTCTCTCCCTGAGTGTCCTGACTCCAGAGTTTGCTGAAGGCTGTTCTAATATCTTGGTATCATTTTAGCCCCAGAGATGCATTACTGTGTCTTGATATTTTCTTGGCTGCACTCATCTTCAGCATTCTGGAAATCTTTTATCTCACCAAAATTCCTAGCCCACCAGGTCAATGTAAGATCAGCAGGCTTCAGGAAATAGAATGGTGCACAAGATCCCAGGGGAGGTTCAGATTGGATATTAGGAAAAATTTATACACTGAAAGGGTTATTAAGCCTTGGAATGGGCTGCCCAGGGAAGTGGTTGAGGCACCATCCTTGGAGGAATTTAAGAGGGAGACGTGGTGCTGAGGGACATGGTTTAGTGACGGTTTTTATCAGAGTGAGGTTGATCAAGAGGTAGTGGGGATGTATTTTGCCTGATTGCTGGGCACTCTGCTACCACCTGATCCAGAGGAGGGGTGCAGCATCGCTACGGACATCAAAGCGGGCTGGAAATAGCATCCCTAAGACAGGGCACCGACTTCAGCTTGAGAACAAGACACAGCCAGTCCATTGCTATGAACATTATGGAAAAATAGGTCCATGGCTCTCTTCGCTTCATTTCTGCACTTTCACGGGCAGTGGCAGGTTGTGATTCATCTCCGCAGCGCTGACCAGGTTTTCTTGTTCTGGCAGGGGGGAAAAAAGACATTATGATAAGACCTGAGAAGTCAAGAATACCCTCAGAAGAGTTAATGCACTGGGGGAGGGTGGTGATATTGTGTATGTGGCCATTTCAAACCACTTTTTCAGATCGCATCAAAGCAAAATCATTTTCTATCATGAACCCCGTTGTAAAGGGATGGTGAGGTGGGGGACGGGGATGGGGGGGAGGTGGGAGAGAGGGGAATCAGATTTCGTTTGGAAACAAAAGCTTTAACTTCTGGCACCTAGACAATTAGTTTTTGCTTCTTCTGTTGTTGGTCCTCGTGGTTTCATCCGTAATATGTATGGGGATTGTTTGCAGCCTGGCAACAGCGTGAAGTTGCGTGGGGGAGGGAAAGCTCCAGCCCTTGTTAGCCGGGATCCAAACTTCAAAGGCTTTGGGGGACATTGAGCAGACAGGTTTCAGCCGCAGTTAAGGCAGACACGGGAACAAAAGAGCTCCTTCCATTGCTGGGGAGCAGGGGTGACTTTTTGGCCCATTTTTGTTGTTGTTTTAATTTTGTCGGGGAGCGGGGAGGGGGGAGGGAAGGAAAGCTCCTGGCACCAGAGACGATGCTTTCTGCCCATGACTGCGTGCCCTTCTCCTTTCCGCGTCAGAAGCAGATATGGGCATTTATGGCCCCATAAATCACGGGCTAAGCCATACATGAGCAGCTGGTACATGTGCTAATAACTATAATTATTAATCATGTCGATTTCACACCCTTCAAATTTCCACGCGGGGCTTTCTGCCGGAGAGGCAGCCCCGGCGCCTTGAGCTGCTTATGGTATGAAAATATGATGAGCTGATGGTCTTTGATGATTGTCCTATGACAGTATTGATCTCCCTACAATTGGGTTTGTGGGGTATCGCTACCCAACAAAAGTGGCTCTCCTCGCCTCCTGGTATATATCATTGTCACACATGCCCCATTGTTATGGAAGGGGAGTGAATTACTTTCAGTATTCGTCCCAGCCTTTAGCTAGTAGGTCACCATTATTCTAGCCTTATGTCAGTGTGGGGACATTTACTTTGATGTTTTCTTTTGTATCTTTCTTAGGGTGAAAGTGTTTAGCTAGATAGAGCTGCTCAAAAAAAAAAAAAAAAAAAAAGAAAAAAAAAAAAAAAAGGAAAAAGAAAAAGAAAAGGATTCAGTTCAGGTTGGGGTGCCTGGTGGGGGCCAGGGGAATATTCCCCCTCATGGGTGCAGGAGTCCCACCTCCCTGGTTCTTGGTGCTGGTTGACTTTATTACTGAGGACTTCACCCGGCAACACATCCAGCCCATGGTTGGTGACTCTTCAGCCACCGAGGAGGAGAGGAACCGAAGCAATGTCCCCCCCATCCTCACCACCACGGTGGTTCACTTTCCATCCCAGGGCTTTTTCCTCCCTAGCCTTTTGCTGTTTAGCAGAAGCCCAGCCAGCGAGATGTGGTGATCCGGCTTCAGAGGTGACATTGCTGGAGGACTGAGAACAGTCCTAACAACAACCTCCCCAACAGCAAAATAACCCCTTCGAGGCCAGTGGGAGCACCTCTGGGGCTAATCTACATGTTAACGTGACACTTGTGGCCATCCGGCTTCAGAGGTGACATTGCTGGAGGACTGAGAACAGTCCTGACGACAGCAACAACCTCCCCAACAGCAAAATAGTCACTTCGAGGCCAGTGGGAGCACCTCTGGGGCTAATCTACATGTTAACGTGACACTGTGGTGGCCAAACCGTCCCCCACCGGCCTGAACAAGGGCATGGGACTCTCCCCACTTGTTCCGAAATCTGCGCGGCCCCCATCGGGCAGCCTCTAAATTGCTCCTGCTGTCTTTACAGCTGCTCCGTTCCAGTGACCCCCAGAAGGGCCCGGGGATTGTCAGGAGAAATTTCTATTAATCAACCCCCAAACAGACTGTTACAATTTCACACTTTTTTTTTTTTTTTTTTTTTTTGACGACAGCAACAACCTCCCCAACAGCAAAATAACCCCTTCGAGGCCGGTGGGAGCACCTCTGGGGCTAATCTACATGTTAACGTGACACTGTGGTGGCCAAACCGTCCCCCACCGGCCTGAACAAGGGCATGGGACTCTCCCCACTTGTTCCGAAATCTGCGCGGCCCCCATCGGGCAGCCTCTAAATTGCTCCTGCTGTCTTTACAGCTGCTCCGTTCCAGTGACCCCCAGAAGGGCCCGGGGATTGTCAGGAGAAATTTCTATTAATCAACCCCCAAACAGACTGTTACAATTTCACACTTTTTTTTTTTTTTTTTTTTTTCCCCTCCCGTCATTTCACACGTTTAATGAATTTCGGGGCTCTGCTAACTTTCCGAGCAGTTCCACTGGAAGGCCGCAAAAATTAATTAATAACAACGATGTGCAAAAATGAGATGCTGGAGAAAACAAACACACACACACCCCCCTACACACACACACACACAGACACACACAGAGCTACACACACACAGAGACACATACACACAGCTGATGGCAGCAGGACAGGGGGTACCCCTTCCAAAGCCTGACCGAAAGAGACCCGGAGAGGGGCTGATGGGGAATGTGGCACCAGGTTCCCGCCTCCCCTGACAGCAGCAGGACAGGGAGTACCCCTTCCAAAGCCTGACCAAAAGAGACCCGGAGAGGGGCTGACGGGGAATGTGGCACCAGGTTCCCGCCTCCCCTGAGCCTGGTCCTGCCCAGTTTTTGGAGGAATTTTGTCTTTGACATCGCTGTGAACTAAACAGGGCCAGGAGTCAGTTCAGGGCAAACCCCAAAAAACCTGATTTTCTTGAGGGCTGACGCCCAACTCGCAATTAACCTGGATTAAAAGGCAGCCCGCTGTGTCAGGGGGATGCGTGATCCCGCAGCGGGTTACTGTAAGGTCATTTTTCCCTGGGGGAAATTTCCCTGCTCTTTCCCCTGGGGGCATAAAAACATCATGGTTGCTGGTCATTGGGGTGCCAGAGACCGGACCACTAGTGTCACCCTCCTAGTCCATCACCTTCACTGCCTTCAGTGGTGCTTGAGCCTGCTGCAGGCTCCAGAAAGCTCTGAATTCCACCCAAAGCCTTTCTCCCACTCCTGAGCTGAGCAAACCAGCCCAGATTTCGACTAGGCAAGAGTCCTGCTCGCTTTGTGATGCTCTTCTATAAGTGCACGGCAGGGCCAGGCTGCCAGAAATGGAGCCCAGGGTGGTACTTTGGGCAAAGAGCACTCACCAGGCTCGCTCACAATTTGGGAGCCAGGCAATGAGTTGCCTCCATCCTCAGGTGCCTTGGCTGAGGAGGGACAGGGTGGATGGGGAAGGAGGAAAGCCGTGCAAGAGCGTGTCAGACTTGCACTGATTTGCACTTGTTGACCGTGAAATTACAGATATATTTTTACCTTGAGGCTGAATTTTACAATCCTTATGTTCTGCCTCGGGTGTGCTACACAGGCCAGTGAGCTCCATCTGCAGGTCTCCAAAATCTACATAAATGTATACCTTTACAAAAGTTGTTGGACATGCCAAGGAAGTGAATTGAGTACTCATCCCTCTGCATTGGGGACAGGAGAAGAACCTCTCCTGACTTCTTCTAGTTATCTCAAAGAATCTTTTAGACATCTTCTCTAGCCGTATGAGGTATAATGCTCTTGAGCTCTGCCTGTGACAATTCGTACCCCTCCTTTTTCCCTTTTCCCCATGCAAGTCTAGTGCAGCAGAAAGGAATATTAGCTGTTAACCACATAAATAGTCATCTAGGATAGAGAGCAGGATAAGCCAGTCAACCTTTTTGACAAGCAAAATTGCAATTCTTCTTATTGGCACTAGCAATATCACTGTCTACATGCCCACATGGTTTCTCACCATGGTTTCTGCTTGCTGTTCTCCCTGTGTTATGCAGGTACCACCAGACAGGCTTATGCTGCTCATTGCATCCTAGGCACTACAAGAGAAATAAGCACATAGGGATGGGTGGCCACACTTGAACAGGTTGCCCAGAGAAGCTGTGTCTGCCCCATCCCTGAAGGGGTTCAAGGCCAGGCTGGATGGGGCTTGGAGCAACGTGGTCTGGTGGGAGGTGTCCCTGCCCAGGGCAGGAAGTTGGAACTGGATGATCTTTAAGGTCCCTTCTAACCCAAACCATTCTATCATTTTATGATACCTTTAACCCATTACTGATTGCTGCAGATTGTTTACCATGTTATTTAGGATGCAAATGGACTTGACAGCCAACCAGTGCAACCCATGCAATAAAGTCTCAGCATGATGTACGTGGCAGGTATAAGCAGAAGAAGGGTCTCTGAGCCCATCTGGAAGTGCTGGATCCACCTCATCAGTTGGATTTTATTTTGCATCGTGTTGGTTTGGGGGATTTTACACTCATCTGTGAAGCAGCTCTTGATCCCAGCCCATGTTAGGTACCTTTAACTCTACCCAATACTTCTGAATTTCTGCGGGGATGCTATGAATTAGGAATGGGCACGTAATGGCTTTCCATCATGGAAATACATGTTTTTTGAGAATTTTCATATTTCTGGCAGGGGACCACTTCTGACTCTTGCTTGGAAAAACTGTGTTTCCCTATCAAGCATCCAGCCCTTCACTGAACAGTGTCCTGTCAGGGGTTGGGGTCAACAGAGGCTTAAAACCCTGCTCTGAATTAGTCTCTCCCATTGCAGACAAGTGGTCTCCACACCTGGATCATTGCCTGATTCATGCTCCAACTCCCCTGTGCTTCTGACAACCTGACAAAGGAACTTTCATGGTCACTGTAACCACTTCATGACAAGTTTGTCATGCTCTAAATCTGTGTTTTCCAATATTAATCCTGAGCTTACTTTATTTTTTTTTAGTTTAACTGAATGATTTGCCACATCCTAATTCTTGGAATATTGGCCTGGCAATCTCTGTAAGGACTCTTCTCAAATGGAGCAGATTAATCTATAGATCCAATATGTTGCTTTTCAAAACTTCTCTTGGTCAGCCATCTATTATTTTTAGGAAAAAATTCTTCACAGAAAGAATGGTCAGACACTGGAATAGGCTGCCCAGGGAGGTGGTTGAGTCACCATCCCTGAATGAGTTTAAGAGTCGTTTAGATGTGGTGTTGGGGGATATGGTGTAGGGAAGAACTTTGTAGAGTAGGGTTGATGGTTGGACTCGATGATCCCAAGGGTCTTTTCCAACCTAGATGATTCTATGATTCTATGATTATTCCTTCGTGCCTCTCTAACATTTGCACTTTACTTTTCTCCTCTGCGTGATAGCCGTCTCCATTAGGGACTGAGTGGCCATGCCTAAACCAGTAACTGTGGTCATTGTGGCCTCAGGCACCATTCTATAGTCATTGCCACCAGTCAGTAGTTAATATCCAACTCAGTGAAGCTCTGTTTGAGTCCAGCAATGCTTTCCTAGGCAACGCCTCCATTTGGAGGGCAGTAGGAAGCACAGATTGTCCCTGGAGGGTACTGTGGACAAGATCACGCAGGAGAGAGAATTTATTTGTGCCACTTAACCTTGGAGACAGAAAACACAATGATGGTCCATTTTACTTAGTGTAGATGTCACCTGCAGCCCTCATATGAGCCTATTCTATGCCTGCTGCATGTAAACAACCCAGAGTTCAGTTTCAGTCTGGGGAGTCATAGACATTGCCCAGATGTTAAATGTCTCAGATAAATTATTCCACCTAGATTTACCACATTAGTCTTGTTTCCTCTCATCTAGTCTATCTTCTCATTGCAGATGGAAGGCAATATGGATACTCCCCAGACAACAATTCACCCCCACCTCAAGAAACACCCAAACTAGACAGAGCAAGGGACCCTCTGGAAATCCCCTGGCAGACAAAGAACAAATAGGGCTGCAGAGATGAGCTGAGAGCACAACCCAAAAGTCTGCACAACTCAAGTTAGCTAAGGTCAGCATCTCCCCTTCATCTCCTGCTCAGCCTGATAGAGACCCTTGTGTACAGCATCCCCACATTTCTTAAATTCATGTTGCAGGCCAAGGTGGTGGACGCCTTCACTTTGTGTGTCTCTTCGAGTATCATCGTCACATTCAGCCTGGTACCCCCACCCCTGCCCTCCCCTTTCAGAATATCCCAAATATCTTTGTGCTTGCTGGTTACCAGTTGTGCCATAAGTGGCTCTTTTTAGAAGGATGCCTGGTACCCTTGGCTAAATCACTTCTGAAATGGGATGTTGAGGGATGGAAGAGGCAAAGGCTGCAATAGGCTGAACCATAGAATCACAGAACCATAGAGTGGTTAGAGGTGGAAGGGACCTTAAGCTGCAATAGGCTGAACAATAGAATCACAGAACCATAGAATGGTTAGAGTCAGAAGGGACCTTAAAGATCATCCAGATGCCCATCTCATCTGTCGTGGGCAGGGACACCTCCCACCAGACCACGTTGCTCCAAGCCCCATCCAGCCTGGCCTTGAACCCCTCCAGGGATGGGGCAGACACAGCTTCTCTGGGCAACCTCTTCCAGTGTCTCACCACCCTCACAGTCAGGAATTTCTTCCTAAGATCTCATCTAAATTTCCCCTCTTTCAGTTTAAAACCGTTACTCCTCATCCTATTGCTCCACTCCCTGCCAAAGGGTCCCTCCCCGTCTCTCCTGTAGCCCCCTTTAGGTACTAGAAGGTCTAAGTTAAGATAGTCCCTACCCATTTAGGCAGTGGAGAAAGCCAGAGCTCTCTAAGTTAAGATAGTCATCCTAGTCCCTATCCATTTAGGCAGTGGAGAAAGCCAGAGCTCTCTGGAGGGAGAGGTAATGGTTCTCAGAGCACCTAAAATTAGACTCAGTACATCTGTGCACTTTTGAACACTTATCCAAGCTATGGTGAATCCCTCTTTGAACATAACTTTGTCTATGCCAATGTCTACAGCTAACATGCCCCATGGTTGCCCTGGTTTCTTGACTGGAAAAGGTGTTTACCTGTTATTTTTGCAAGGATGACAGTATTCCTGGAATGTGTTAAAGGTTTGCCCAGGGGTCTTTGTCTCAGGGTCTGCAGTCTTCTTCATGCTCCCACTGCCCAGGATTTCTGATGCTGGTGCCTCTGGGCTGCCACATGCAACAAAGTGGGGAATTCAGATTTCTCTGGCAGAAAATTGTGGCATTTTCATGGGTGGTCTGCCTGTTGCTTTTTCGCTTTTCCCTGGCAGCTTCTCTTCCAGGCTGAGTGGTTAAAACAGGTTGATCTGCTGTACTTCTGCCAAGGCTTCTTGGTGCCCTGTTGCAGAGGAGTGACATGACTCTGAGGTGCCAGTGTTTCATTTCTGACACCGATCGTAATAAATTTTTGTATCAGGATTCTTTTTTTTCTTTTTCTTTTTTTTTCTTCTTTTTTTTTCTTTTTTATTTTTTTTTAAGCAAACAAACCCCTAATCTGAAAAGGAAATTAGTACATACCTTTTTGGTCTGTCTATGAGAGGGAAGTTCCTGAGTTGTAACTGTTTAGTTTGAGGATTTTCAGTTCTTGGCTCAGGCCTGTCCTATTCCCACACTGCTTGTTTACCTTCTGTGTCACTCTCTCCTTCATCCTCCTCATTTTTTCTAATAGATGTGCTCATGTGAGGATGAAAAATAAAATAAAATAAAACAAAAAGATGGTGAAGATGGGAAAGAAAGAGGTGGGGAGAAAAATAAAGCCAAGATTTTGAAAGGCAATCTTTGCAAGGCTTCTGCTTTATGTATTTAGGAAGTTGAAATCTCCTGACCTCCAGAAACCCAGCCACCTCTTTCATCAGCTTTGGCAAGGTGGCTCAAGGAGCTTGTGCATGACAAGGGAGAGTCATTGCCACCCTCTATCTCCTCAGTGTCTGACCGGGCTCCTCACTAGCACAGAATCACAGAATCACAGAATCTTCTAGGTTGGAAGGGACCTTAAAGATCATCTCGTCCAACCGTCAACCTAACTGACAAAAATAGACACCCACACACCTATTTGTATATTATCCCAGGGGTGGCAATCACAGCTCTGCTCTCCCTTCTGCCCCCCTAGAACTACTTCTCCACTTTCACTGTACAATTTAACAGAGAGAGGGGAATTAGACCTCGATCACTCTTTGCTTTCGGAGGCTTTCCACCCTCCGAGTCGTCTCCGCTTGCCTGGAAACACGGATTCCAGAAATGATGCTCACAAGCTTGGCGGGGGGCGGGGGGCGTTGGGGAGGGGGTGTCATTTTGATTTGCCCGTTGCTTCCGCGGGGTAGGAGACAACAAAACGCCGGGAGAAGAGGGGAGTGGGGGGCCGGGTGAATGGATTTCCTGGAGGCTGGCTGGCCCCAGGGTGCAGTAGTAGGTGTATAAAATGCCATTCAAGCGATTCAGGCCAAGAGAGAGGGTGCGGCGGACGGGCAAGGCTGCTCCCTTTGAAGATGCTTCTGTTCGGGCTGGAAATACAGGAGAAAAGCACAGCTTCTTTCAGCTGTCCCCTTTTGTGTGCTTTCCCATACGAAACTATGTCGCCACCGCTGCTCTGCACTTTGTTATTATGACAGGAAAAAATGAATTTCTAATGAGGTATCTGTGCCAGCTGCAAGCACCTTGTGGATCTCCGTGGCCCAGGAGCTTTGTCAGCCGCTCCTCGCTAAATGCGAACCAGCCCGGGGGAGGACGGGACTGTCAAAGCACGGCCCCCGTGAAAAAACCCTTTTCTGTACAAATCCAAACAAACGGAAACACCCCAGTTCCCCTAATAAGCTATGCTGTGGCATGTCCTCATTTCACAGTGATCGACTCCGGGGACAGAAAGGGCTCGGGGAGGCTTTGACAATGCACGAGGAGCTCGGATTTTTAAAGGCGAGGAATGGTACATTTAAAATTGATTAATACCCTCTGATTCCCCGAAGGCTTTTCATATGCAATGCTGGAAATGTTTTGCTCAGCCCCTAAAATGCAGCTGCATCTCCCAAGGCCCCACATTAGATCTTGGGAAAGCCGCAGTAACACAACCTGTTTTGGAAAAGTCATGGAGAGAAGGTACCAGGTCCACCATCTGCTTCAAACTACTTCAAGACCTTCAGGCTGAGGGAGCTCGGGGCTGTTCCCAAAGAGAATTTCACCAGCCAGTTGAGAGGCTGAAGTTTTAAAAGTTGTTTGGATGTTGGCACGGGCTTAGCCAAGCAGCACAGAAGTGAATTTGCTCCTTCATAAGTTGGCCCACACAAACGAGAGAGGTAGGAGTTGGTCTCTTCTCCAAGGAACAGGTGATATGACAAGAGGAAACGGCCTCAAGTTACACCAGGGGAGGTTCAGATTGGGTATTAGGAAAAATTTATACACTGAAAAGGTTATTAAGCATTGGAACATTGAGTCACCATACCTGGAGCTATTTAAAAGATGGGCAGATGTCGTGCTTAGTGATATGGTTTATTGATGGTTTTTGTCAGCGTTGGGTTGATGGTTGGACTAGATGACCTGAAAGGTCCCTTCCAACTCAACCCAGGCAACTCTATGATTCTAAATGGCTCTCCTATCCCTGCTCTTCAGTGTACTTTTGCCAGCCCAAGGCCACTGTGATAGGCACTGCCCTCTCCAGTGGGGCTGCAGACTGAGGGGCTGCTGGGACAGCACTACGCACTGGTTTTGCCGAGGATCCCACCCACGTCCACTGGTCAGACTCTTTTGGTTGGTGAATTAGTGAGTAATTCACTCCAGGGAGGGGAAACTGAGGTGTTCTGAGTTAATGAGTTTGAGCCAGGTCTTCTAAAGAAACCTCAGTGTTTCTCTTCTCACAATGAGCTAAAGAAACACAGAAGTGGGTGACTAGACTCTACTGAAACAACAGCTTTTCTGTCTTTCCGCAGCCATTGGGGGAATTTAGCCATTTCTGACTGGAAGTCAGCCATTTCTGACTTTCCCTAAGTCATTGGATGCTCTTCAATATCTCAAATATCTTAAACAAGCCTTAGGAATCTCACCAGCTTTGATAGTGACTACTCCTATCCCCTCCTTCTGCTTGAGTTGATGGACAGAAATAAATGATCGAGTGAGTGAGTGACTGACTGGGGGTAATGCCTCTGCAGGTGGTGGTGACATTGATGGAGAATGATAGATGAGGGTGACAGGGCTCCACCCCACCCACTTGCCCATGTGCATGACAGAAGGTCCTGCAAGCCAGCCCCTCGCTCTCCGAACAATGCCTCCAAGTAGGTATTTGGAAGTGTAAAAACAATGGGTTTGGCTCCAGCAGTGATTGTGCTACAAGTTTGGGGCCATTTAATGAGTTGCTAATGTGAAAATAATTTTCTTTTCTGACTTCAGAATGGAAGGAGTAAAGACAGATGGCCCCAAATGCAGGGAAATGCAGCCATAGAATTGGTAATGGCCCTGCCAAGGCTTGAAAGGCAGCTCGTCAGGAAAATGGGACATTCCTGTCAGTGTCAGGAGTTGACAGAAACCCTCTGACTTTTTCCCTTCCATCTCTCTGTTTGGGATGTTCCTGCTACGTCCGCCAGACTTGGTGGGGCTTGAGATTGCTATCACAAAGGCTGAGCTGCTGTTTCAAGTTGAAATGCGCCCTGTAGAGGGGAGGGGAAGACGTTCCTGACATATGCTGGAGAATGGCAACTGATTGCTAATCCAGATACAGGGGGAAGTATCCGGTGATTGATCGTTTGATCCCAAGTGTCAAAAGAAGAAAACTACAACTCTTGGGGGACCACAGGAACAGCATCAATGACTGCAAGGAATGTCCGTGTCTTGCAGAGTTTTTTTGTTTTAGACGCAGATTGAAGTTAAGAAGAGACATTTGGTATTTAAATGGGACCTGTCAGTTGTTCTGTCTCCACAAATTCAGCTTTTCTAAGCTCTCTCTCACACACAAATATTACTAAAAAAAATCCTGGGAAAAATCTCATCTTTTTATAAATATAAAATATTAATGCGGGAAAAAAAAAAGGAAGTGAATGTAGTTTAGTATTAAAGGTGATGGTAAAAAGTAAGTGCATTATTCAGGACCAGTCAGCTGGTCCTAATGACTGCGTTAGCAAATCTGGTAACATCCAATGTCTATGAGATGCCAGGTGGTCACCAGCTATTGATGAGTGGAGCCACATGACCAATAATTTCTACTGTCAGTGTCCCATTCAGGAAAGTAGCTCTTTTTGGGCTGCCACTCCCTTTAAAACCCAGGGATTTCACAAGTAAGAAATGGTTTCCAGTGCCTGGCATGACCTGGCCTCCTTAGTAAACAAAATAGGTATTTATCTTCATTTTCAAAAAGGAAGTACTCAGTTTTTTTCTGAAACTCAGGTGCCTTCATGGTGCCTAAAAGGGAGGTGCCCAGAAGAGCTGGAGTTCTGGCAAACCCTGCTGATGCCAAGGAGTGCTGAATAAGCAAAGAAAGAAGCTCAGAAATACCACTTTGAAGTCGAAGGAGAGTTAATGCTCACCATTGACCTCTGAAAGCTGCTCTATAAGGTCTGAGCTTCACCCTCTCCCTTTTGCTTACAAAAGCTCCCAGAGAAGAGATGACTGGTCCTTTCTGTAGGGATAGGTCAGTGGCACTTCCATTCTCTCCTGCCTCAGACAGCCCAGTCTGACCCTTAGTCCTACTCACTTTGACCACACAAATGCCGCGATGCTTCTCGAACCACGTAGTATATATTTCTATTAAAAATATCTAAAGTTGTTCCTACAATTCTGTAATTACTATATAATTTATGAGCATATAGGTTATGGTTATAGGTCTTCCTCATCTGAACACCTTTCTTCTCAGCCAAGGAGGACACAGGTAAGCAGAGACAGGACTACCTGCGCCTCTGGTTTTGGACAGGGTGGTCAGGTCCTGTAAGATGCTTTGGCTGAAGGTTGTTACACTGTGGGAAACAGCTCTCATTATCCTAAAAAGCCTGGGAAGCCCTGTGCTAGGAGATGAACAGATCATGTAGGAGAGAGAGCTCCCATCTCTCAGCTTGAGACCAATCCATCAGCACCGGCCCACCAGAGGGGAAGAAAAAAAAAGGAAGGGAGAAAGAATAGAGAGGGTTTGACAGTGCTGGATCCAGAGGAGGAGATGGAGGACCTCCTCTCTGTGTCCTGTGCTGGCAGCAATGGGGCTCACGCCACAGATGTGGCTCCTTTAGACCAAACCACAGTGAAGGTGGCTTACAGATGTACTCATCCCTTTTCAAGTATTTAACTCTGCCACTGCCTTCTGTGCCGCCTCCGCTTTAGGCAAGCTCCCCGGCTCTCTTTTCCCACCCACCAGCTTGACTACCTTGCCAGGTTCAACATCCTCCAGGCAAACCCAAACCCATGCCTGCGTTGTCCCCTCCGAGATGTGGCACGGCGTGGTGTGCCACCACCGACAGCAGCACTGGTGGCAGCCCTCCTAGCAGAGGCTTAGCTGCAAATCTCCCTCTCGTCAAGCAAGCTTAGTACAAATAATTAGAGAGGCGTAAACTAATCCTATAAGGCCAGATCCTGGCCAGTCCTGATCCGGGAGCACGGTAGGGAAGAGCGAGTGAGAGAGGAGTCTGCTTTGCTCCCTGCCTGGATTTGCAACTCCTGGACTCTGGGGAGCATTTTAGGGCTTTTTCTGCAAAGCTCCTGGGGGGAACGCATTCCCACCCCATTCCCTCCTACCCTCTGTGCCAGGAAAATCTCTGCAGCTCTGGAAGACTGCGGGGGCATATTCAGCACTCTGCGAAGAAGCATCCCTATTGAAGACCTCTGAGGAGGCAAGCACTAATAATTCCATCTATTGCATGACCAGTTTTCGCTCACTCGCTCGGGAGAATCTCCGTTAAGAAAACAAAGTGCCGTGAGTCTAAGGCACACAAGCTATGGAAATGCTCCTCATGAATGCAAATATTCCTTAAGCTGGGGAAAGGGGCCGTGGCGTTTCCAATTAGATACGTGGAATAGGCACTGACCAGCAGCCCCCTGTCCTGTGAACAGATGAGAGAGCCATCCATGCTCCTGCTCCTGGGGAGCTCGCTCGGCGGCGCCGGTCTCCAGAGAGCCAACGTCTACAAAGCGCTAACATCTGGTGCCCATTATTTCACCAGCTCTGTTGTGATTAGTCCATATGATAAGTCTGGCCAATTGCTTCTGGTAAGGGATTGCTCCACTCCCTCCACCAGCCTCCTTGAGCTGTCACTTCTGGTTTGTGGCCCCTGCTAATTTGCCACTGCAATTTCCAATATTTGCTCAAATCCCATAAGGAAATCTCCCTGCCTTTCAGACAGAAGGGTAGCACTGATAATAAAAAGGGAAGGTTTATCAATTAACTCAAACCGCTCTATTGAAGCAGGCTCAAACCCCCTCCTATTTCAATTATGTGAGACTCATGAAATGCTCTGGAAAAACTTTTGCTCAGGCAAGCGTTTCGTGAGGGAGCTGGTGGGATTTACCCAGGCTTTAACAAGTTGGAGAAGAGGTTAAAAAAAGAAATCCTCCTCCTTCCCAAAGGCTTTTTCAGCCACTGTGATAGCTGGATTGTGTCCACCTGACAGAAAGGCTGCTCCTCAGAGGTGTAGAAGAGGGATTTGGGGCCTTTAGACAGAAGCTTCCCCATAATTTTTGTATTCCTTTCTCTTTTGTTCCTTTGCTTGTTCATTCCTTCATTCTCTCATTCATCCTTGCTTTCTTTCTTTTGTTCTCCAAGTGCACACTCAAACACTTGTATTTCTGTAGGAAATTTCCATTTCCCCCATTTCACATTAGTGGAGGTAGGATAAGATCTGTAAGTCACTAGGGACCA
Organism: Calidris pugnax; assembly: GCF_001431845.1. Classification (NCBI taxonomy): domain Eukaryota; kingdom Metazoa; phylum Chordata; class Aves; order Charadriiformes; family Scolopacidae; genus Calidris; species Calidris pugnax. The sequence goes on from NW_015090759.1 coordinate 256,823, forward strand.
GAAGGGGAATTCCTGGTTTACACAGACTCTGTCTGAACATGTGAAACTGTTCAATAAATGAATTGGACAGATTTACATATTATGAAGTGTCCTTGAGAAGATATGAAAGAAAAAAACCTAGTGCATACAGGCCACAATAACCCTCAACTATACAAGGATCAAATCTTAAGTTCTGTAACTGGCATGTAATATTGGTTCAATTAAATAATTTCCAGCCTTTCCTACCTTTTAATTAGTTTCTCTGTATTTTCCGTATTAAGGAATTTCCTTGCAAGGAGAGCTCCAGAAGTGCATTCAGCCAGAGCATTAGCTCCAGGCCGTGCCTCGTCTTTGCAGCTTTATTACACATATAATACACTTCACTCCTGAAACGTTCCGTTCAGGGCATGCGTTTACCATCTTTATGTTCCATCATAAACTCACGCCTTTCGACAGTGGATGATGTTCAAGCATAAGTCAGATGTCAAATGTGACAACACTCCACACTGTCGTGGAGACGACGGCACTCAATTTTCCTTCTGCTGAAGGCCTCGCGGCGCTGAGGTGATAAGCGCCACTCGGCTGGCAGGGGAGGAAGCTAACATGCTTCCCAAGTGGGTCACAAAAGCAGAAGCCACAAATTCCCTGAGCTTTGCACTTTTCCTCCCACTTTCTGGGCGCTTTCAACACATGACTTTGGCTGCACTACGCCATTTCCGTTAGCTAAGAATTTGAGCTGTGCCAGATCCTGTGCTTCACCACCAAGGATCGTGGTGAAAGATGGCATTTCTTTCTAACGGTGCACTGAGGTATCAAAGATAATCCTGTTTTGTAGAAACTGAGGTACGGAAGACTCAAGTGAAGTGGCCAACATCAAGTGGAAGGTCACTGCTCGCATTACAGCCTCAGACTTTGCGCTCTCTAAGCATTACAATACACTGATTTTATGATCAAAATGTATAGCTTGTCTGAGTCAACATAGCATGTATGTGTACACAGCTGTGCACATCCATGGATGCACTCATACACCTTCACCAAATTCTTGGGATGTTTGTTTACTGGCCAGTGAAACTAAAAAAGAAGCTTAACCACAGAAGGTGCCGTGTCCCAGACAGCAACTCCCAGCAAAACTTCTATTATCCTTAGCTAGTCCTGCAGGGGTAACAGGTCTAATCCCCTTGCTCCTGATGACACTCAGCGCGAGGCAGAGTAGTCTTTTGAGCAGAATCAACACAAAAATTTCTACTCAGAATCTCTGGTCAAACCTCTCCCAAGTCTCTCCCATTTAACATGCTAGAAATTGCAACCTATAAACTGATGCAGATGTCAAACCAGAGAAGAAGCCTGAATATAGTTTCACAAACTTAAAGCATATTTAGCTGTTCTCCCTTTACCAGCAAGACACTTTGCTTTCCTATGTCAATGCAACTGCAACTACTCAGGAAGGATGTGGTGAAGGCCACTGAGAACTAACCAGGGTTGGCCACTTGTCTCCCTTTCCTGAAAGGCTCGATCTCTAATTCATGTTTATAAAGTCTCTCGTTAGACTTTACAACATATACAAACATCTTCATCTTCCTCTGGAAGACACCTAGGCATGTGGGGATCTGGGACACATAAGGAGGGGCAATGAAGGGATATGACTATTTTGGAGAAGGATTGGAGACAGATGCAGAGGAAAGGGTCATTAGAAAATGTAGAGAAGCTTGACATCTGTGTTACTCAGGGCTTAAGAAACTGGAGACCTGTATTTGTTAAGAGAGCCACTCCAAAGTGCCACCGAGAGCCTCCTGCACCAGAGGATGAGCAGTGGCCCCAGGTTTGGCCAACTCCTGAGTCCTTGGCCTGGCACTGGTGTTGGCCCATATTGCAGCACTCGGCCGATGGCTTCGCACTGTCATTTTCTTCATAGGTAAAACACTGACAGTAATTCATATTTACTTACCTCCCAATAAGCTGCAAAAGTGACTTTGTTTTTACAAAGAATCCAACCAGAAAATTGTAATAAGCTAAGGTGACGTAGTCTGAATTTTGCATCTGCCTTCTTGGCTACAAGAGTGGTCCTTTCTGGTATTGTAATGATCCTCTACATTTCTTCAGAAATGTTTCTTGCTGCCTTGCAGAAAAGCAGCTAGGTCCCTTTAAGAAGTCAGGAGCAGAGCCTACAAAAGGTCCATTTTACCATTTTACTAGAGTTTGGGCAGCTCTCACCTACTCGGAGCTCAGCTGCACCAGGCTAATTTCCATAAGCATCATGTGGTGTTACAGAAACCACATTTTGCCAAGCTGTCAACTGTACAGCCTTCTCTTTGCTAAACAGACTCCCATTAAAACTGTCTGCACAATTTGTCAGTTAAATGAGGTACAAGAGGGACGCTCTATTTGCCCCTAATTAGCTGTGCAGACTACCTTTGTCTGTTTGATTAAGTATTCACATTATCAATTTTGTTTAATCTGATTCATTTCACACACCTCCCCGGGGACTCAGCCCATACGGTTAACTAATCTCTGATATCATCTCTCATATCAGCCCGCGGTCGTCTCCCACAGCACGCTCTACCCACACACACGCTGCTCACCAAAACCTTTTGCTGGGGGAGATGCTTCCTGACCGACAAAACCTGGAGCTGAGGGCTGCTACCTTTCAGGGAAACCAGAAAAACCCAGGGTCCTGCTTGTTATCCTTCCCGAGCACCTCTGCAATGATTTTTTTTTAACTCTCAGAAGCTTTCCAGCTGCAACCAGCCAACTCTGGTGAGATGGGATACGTGTCCTGCACCAGCATGGCTCTTCCTGCTCCCCATGGCTGCCCGTGGGATGACCTGCTCTGCTCTTCAGGTCGTGACAGGAGACACCACCAGTGTCCCAATCACACAGTGAAAAAAATGTGTGAAAAAATGGGGGATGGACTTTAGCCAGGAGGATCTGCCCAGTTCAACATTGTTTAAGAGGGAAAAGGGACAGCAGATATTCAAAGATGGTCCCTTTGTGCAGTCCATGAGGTCCCGACTAACTGTGCCTTTTAGAGAAGATAGCCAGTTTTAAGAGGCAGAAAGATTCACCTGCAAAGATACCAACCAAAAAGATTCCTCTCAGAGGTGCTTTTGTGGTTTTGCCTGAGGAACCACTGGCAAATCCCTGGGGAGAAGCGGACGGTCCTGGGCAGGGACCAGGCAATGGCTAGGGATGAAGAAGTATTGCCTCATCTTCAACGGATGGGTTGCTTCACCACAAAATTTGATGTCCATCTGCACGGGAACTGAGTGCATTCCCATGCACGTGCCTGACTACACACATATATACGCCTGCACGTGTATTAGCATGAGTGTCCTAGAAAATATTCCCAGAAACGATTTTCAAGCCTCTGAAATCTCAGATTTTGTTACCATTGGCTTCTGTTGGAACTTTTCTTAGAAGATGTTGGTCACAGCATTACTACCAGTCACACTTTTGATGGAAAATAAAGCTTGCGTAATTTTGCGGCAACAATTTTTTACCTGAACATGTTTTTTGTGTTTAAATGCGGAAGCATTTGAGTTCCAATATTTTTCAGCCAAACCACAATTTCCCATTTCTCTATTTTAAAGGAAGTGCGGGATGCGACTTGGATTTATTTTGGCAGGGCTACACTCCCCACATTAATTTTCCTGTGCTACTAATATTGTTTACATGGCAAGAGCAAAAAAAAAATAATTAAGTGATTGACTGAACAGTCAGTGAGAGTCATCTTTGGTTTTCTCACAGCAATATATGGAAAAGGCCTTTGGAACCTCTGGTCTGGCTTCTGCCCCATGGCAAACACCATCAGACAATCCAGGTAGACAAGGGTTGCTGTCTTCATTACGCTGTCCAGAGCTCCCAAGGCTCTATATACTGGTGTTGGAGTTTGGAAAACAATTTTAAATGGTAGGTTGCAACATGAAAATGTGTAAAATAGCATAGATTGGAAAGCGATTGACTTTCATTTAGTAGTATAATTCAAAGAAGTTTATTTTAGTAATCCCCGGTTGCCTCTGTGAGAGTGGTTTATAGCTGAAAAACTCCTTGAAATGCTTCGCAAAATGTCTTTCCCTTTATTGATTCTAACCACTGCACAAATTGTTATTTTCAGGAGAGCAAACTGGTTTATGGTTAATGCAAAAAAATTAACACCAAGATCAAACCTTGTGAATTACTTCGCTGCTCTTCCCAGCATTAAGCTTTAGTGAACAGATACAACTCAGGGTACTTAAAACCATCAACGAACATCTGGTTTTTGGTGCTAATAAAATGAGACCTAACATTTTTTTTAATTTGGAAAGAAAAAAGGTTCACAAAATCTTTTTTCTGTTTTTTTTTTTTTTTTTAATTCCCATTTGTACAGATCTTTAAAAAGAGAAAACAATTTTTGAGCAATAGTTGTCTGAAAAAAATGGTATGAAATATAAATTAAAAACCCAATTCGAGAAAACATCCATATTTAGAAGAGTACTTTGGTATATACTTGAAGTTAAATGCAGGCATAAATACTGTCCTAAACTGCAATGATAATAAACAAGTATTTAGGTGAGTATGTAAATTGGCCCAAGGTAGAAAGCTGAAGAAATTATATGGTGGAGTCATAGTTAATCTTTTAATTAATACTTAAGCTAATAAGTCCCCAGCATCCACACCAATAAATTGAGGAAGTAACTATTTCTGTTGTATGTTAGGATTTCCCCGTACTCATTAACTTCTATTCTGTGATGCCATTAAGTATCAATACTTATGCTCATTGGCATGGCCATAAATTTTATACTGATCTAATGAGTCATTCTGCACAGACAGAGCATTAATTAAATGTGGCAGTGAGCATGAGAGAGTGTGGTTTCACCCCCAGTTGTACCAGTTAGCTCAAGAATTACAACCAGTTTAGGGAAGAGTTTCTGGACAGGGTATTCAAGGAATCTGGGCACCAAGGAAGAAGCAACAGAAGTGTCTTCACTGAAGGAAAGAAGATACATGTTCTTAAGTTGGTGGAGAACTGAGTTTGAAAACTTAGAAGTTTTAGATAAAGAAAATGGGTGTTTCATTCCCTTAACTATGACCCGTCCTGTGCTTACATCTGATGCAAGGCTTCCAGTTTCCCAAAGAATGAATAATAACATAAGGATCATCTTCACCACCATCAATTAACAGTAACGACAATTTTAGAGTTGTACTGAGGAACTTGAACCATGGTTCCACAAATCTTTGACATCGGTGCCCTACAAATGCAAGGCTGCAGGTGGATCCATGCCGCAAGGAAAGCGTTCCTCCTGCTTACAGCCTCCCAACCCATCATCACATCCAGTGGTATCCATGATCTTGGCCTACTGAAGCTGACTGTTGGTATCTGGCTTTACTACGGGTTTATTTTGAGCCCTGTGCCCAAGTATCTGACTAAAACATAGGTTTGCTATTTTGGTGAATGGAGCAAGAACATCCCGAGCCAGCCAAGTTGTAGATACTGAATTGTGTAGGCATCTGTGGCATGGTCAGCCAGCAGGACAGCACACATGTGTGAGAAGAAGCAGTCTAGGGCTGTATAACACTGAAAGCCCCAAACTGTCTTAATCCTCATGCTGTTGGCAAACAAGGAAAAGATTGGGAGTGTCATACTGAGGTTATATCTGAAGTTTCATTTTTGCAGGTATGTACTCAGACACGTACAAACCCTCCCACAAGCACTGTCTTCAGATTAGTCCAAGAAATGCAGGACATGACACGTAATATTTCCATGAAAATACAGAATCAGCTAAACAATCCCTGAGACACACTTTAAAATTAACTGAAAGCACCAGGACATGTTTTATGACTGGTCAAATACTTGGATAATAAGAATAATGTCTATATTCAGAAAATGAGTGAAAAATGAAAGTGATGGAAAGTACTTTCATCACATCCTAATCCGGGTCATACTCTCTTGGGTGGGGACTGCAAAGGAGGGAGTTAACTTTTCTTTCTCAGTGCCCTGAAACCCTGCTGCTGAGCCCTGTGTTTGCTGAGGGTGGTTTGCCTGCAGGAGTCTTTTCCATAGAAATGTCTGCAGAATGAGGCTGATGATCTCCTCAACTTCCGTCAAGTTCCTCCTCTACTGGTTGGACTGGTAGGACAGTTTGGTCACTCTTTGGCTGGACAGATGAAAGCAGGGCGAGATGCAGTAAGGAAGGATATCTGTTCAATTACATCATGGGACTGGATGTACACATCAGATTGCAGTGAAGGAAGGGGCATCAAATTAAAAGCTCAGAACACCACCACTGATGAAAGCAGAGGGTAACACATCTGCACATAACGTAACATGTTCCTTAGACCCAACACTATCAACAACACTGTCAACTTCTGTTGACTGTACACAAGGCCAAACCTGGCTGAACATGTGGGAGGTGGTTAAACTTTAGCTGCAATAATAATAGTAACATCCTCATTTTCATAAATCATGTTATGGCTAAAGATGACAAACATTTGGCATTTCTGGTTTGTGTCTCCTCTACAAAGTGCCATTCTTGAGAAGAATTGCTGCTGCTGTCAGCCACATCCTTTGGGGTCTTCTAAGTCTATTTTCTCTTACTGACAATAATATCTATATTTTTTGATGGAAACACAACACTCTACAGGAAAGGTGAACATCTGTTATCCTGGAAATACCTACAGACCCTGACTGGTAAATGGCTGACAATGTGTGAAGTTGAGACTAATGGATTTTCAAGAGGTAAATTATCACTATTTTATGCTGCAAAGTGCCAATCTTCACTCCAAGGACTTTCAAGAGGGATATTCAAATACCATTATTACTTTCTGAAGCTTTCCAAATGTATCAGGTCAAGGTGCAAGACACTGCGATTTTAACCAATATAAGTTATTCCATCAAATCTACAACAAAGACATTGGGAAAATTAGGTATTTTGACCACTTGATGAATTGGGGGTGGGGTCGGGGTCAAATTTTAGAGAAAGTAAGAGACATCAGACCCGGTTTGCTATGAAGCTCATGAATGGCTCTATTGCTTTTCCTATTTCCAAGAAATGGTGGTGACTCTGGGGGAATGTGCTCGTGGTTACTTAGCACAGCCAGAGCTTTTCACTGGCATGTCGCTGTCTCCGAAGCTTTGCCAAAAGTCTGAAGGATCCAGCGCCGATCACCAAGTGTCTGACAGGCCTTGGCAAGTTCCCCTAATTAACTTGAGGGCTCTTGCAGAGCTTCTGCGCCTCGTAATGAGTCCAGTCAACATTTAAAGCCATGTTGCGAAGCAGATCTCCTCAGTCCCCCAAGGGGTTCCTGTTAATCTCCTCAGCCCTGCCGAGATCTTCAGCCAGAGAGACCCTGGCAGAGGGCAAATGGTGCAAGGAATTTCTAATCCCCAGAGGGACTTTTGGGGGCATCTGAGGCAGATCACGGCAGGTTAATGGATTCTGTGAAGGCCTCAAGAGTAGCTTGGGAAAAAGGAAAAATTAAAAATAAAATGACAGTCAAACTTTGGGTCCAGTTCGAGCAAGCAAGGAGACCAAGATATGCTAATTAACGCAGCTGCCATCAAGGATGTAATCTAATTTACATACTTGGTAGTGAATAAATGCTTCCATATGGCAGAGTACCAGTATTTTTCCTTGACAACTTTATCAAAAAGCTAATGAAATTCCCATGCAAAAAAAAAAAAAAAAAAAAAACCAGCTTGACTAAAGATAACAAACCCAGTAAAGTAAGTGAGAGAAATGCAGGGAAAAAAAGGTCACGTGCAAGAAAAGTAGATACTAGAAAACTGGGAAGCTAATTTTAAAATATTCGGCTTATAGAGTGGTGGGAAAACTCAGAAATGCACTACAGTGTTCCCCGACTAACTTTAGCTGTCTCAAAAAAAAAAAAAAAAAAAAAATTCCAGCTTGACTAAAGATAGCAAACCCAGTAAAGTAAGTGAGAGAAATGCAGGGAAAAAAAGGTCACGTGCAAGAAAAGTAGATACTAGAAAACTGGGAAGCTAATTTTAAAATATTCGGCTTATAGAGTGGTGGGAAAACTCAGAAATGCACTACAGTGTTCCCCGACTAACTTTAGCTGTCTCCTCATCTTCTGCCCCAATGGAATCCATGAGACAGCCTTATATGTGTTCATCCTGGACATCAACCACTGCCAATTTGAGGCAGATGCTCAAATGCTCAGGTGCCTGAAACGAGCCAGATGCTCAGATGTGGTACTACTGGACTTCCTGATGCATGTGAGCCCACAGATCCATCCCTGCCTTCAGAGTCCTGGACTAGCACATGATTCACTGTTAGTGTGTGTGGCAGTGGAGCTCACTGTAGCCTATGAAAGCATTTATGGACTGCCTCAACAGCCATGTCATCTTCCTGGTGTAGGGCAGCTCTCTTAATCAAATCATTGACACCTAAAACTCTGGTGATTCTATGATACACCTCCTGAGCATTTATGGACTGCCTCAAAGCTGTCATCTTCCTGGTGTAGGGAAGCTCCCTTGATCAAGTCACTGACACCCAAAACTCTGGTGATTCTATGATACACCTCCTTTCAGCTACAGGAGCCAACTCTGTTGGCCATGACAGGTGTCGTTGAAGATGGCCCCAGTGAAGGCCATAGAATGCACCACACTTTTCTGAAGTGGTTTTCTCACTGAACAAGGTTTCTGTGTTGGAAAATCTTTGTCTGTCTGCAACTTTTTTTCTCACTGAACAAGATTTCTGTGTTGGAAAATCTTTGTCTGTCTGCTCACAGGCTGCCACTGTGTTATCTCTGGAAGCCAATGGTCTTAGACAAATCAATAAGGAAACAGAATCATAGAATGGTTAGAGTTGGAAGGGACCTTAAAGATAATCCAGTTCCAACCCCCCTGCCCTGGGCAGGGACACCTCCCACTAGACCAGGTTGCTCCAGCCTGGCCTTAAACCACTCCAGAGATGTGTTCTATAAGAGTGAAGATACTGATTAAACATCAGTTCTTTACATACAGAAGCAGCAAGTAGTGGTTTGGGAAGATGTAAACCCACTTGGTCACTTGCATTCTTTCAGATGTTCATTTCATTTACCCTTCCTGGCTGTATTTCTAGAGGGGAAAATGGAAAACATTAGTGAGATGTTCTGGAAACATCCACAAAGCAAGCTCTGCACCCATGGACTTTCTCAAGAGGAGATGGTCCCTGTTATGATGATGCTGTGCTCCAGGGGGATCTCACCAGCCTTTTCATTCTGGTTCTTTGCCTAAAGCAGGGTTGTCTGAGAAACGACTATTTGTTGTGTAATGTTCTCCACTTTGGCCCTAAAAAATGAAGCTGCAGATATTAGGCATGTTTGTCATTAAGTTTTCCATAGTGTGCATCTAAGTGGTCAAGGACACAAACCTCACATTCGTGTGACCAGTGCACATACAAACACGATAATGTAGCTGGACAAACTAAATACAGGGCTTAATTGCCTACCAGAGGGAGTAGAATAAGCTGAGTGTACCCTGTAAGGAGGCAGTCAGCCATTCTCAGCCAGGTTCTAGAAAATTTCCCAATCAAAATGTGGTGAGAATATTTAGAC
>NW_015090759.1:279996-285610 GCF_001431845.1 Calidris pugnax
ACTTTCCATAAAAATTTCAAATCACCAAGAGCAAAATTAAATTAATTTTGGAGAAAAAGAATCAAAACCAACCTACATAGAGATGAAACAATGTACCACTTGCAGATCCAGCTGATGGAATTCCACTGAATTTTCAGTGAAAAAGAGTAACGGTGATTTGTTCTTTTAATTTTTTGTTTCATTTGAATTTATTTTCATTAAACCTGCAAAAAAGAAATCACAGAAGGAGGAAAAATGTTAAAGAGTTAAACAGACAAAAAGCATAATGAAATTTTTCGTTTCATGTCAAACCAAATGCCTTTTCAATGTCCCTAGTTCTTTCCAGAAACAGTAAAAAATTGTGCAATGTTCAACTCCCTGCACTCTTAAAATATCTTCGCTGCCTTTAGATTTGCAGTGAATATGTTGTCTCATTACTGTGAGGGATTTTGTTTTGTTCATTTTTCTAGAAAATGTTGCCTTCAGCTATTCCAGTCATAAACCAACAGAGCATTAAGTACAGAATTTTGGTGAGTCAGTGCTGATTCTCTGATTACGGATGAAAAAAATGACATACTGTGTGCCTAACTTTGGAAAGAACAACACCCTACACATACCCTTCTCCCCTTTCCCATCGTTAGAGCCAAATAATCATGTTTCTAGCAAAGGAGTGGAGCACTGAAGGAAACAATAGAATATAATAAAGGAATATTTATGTTAATATTGTTTTATTGGCCTTTGAATGTGCCCTGTGTTTTCTAGCTAATTCAGAAATATGAAAATGCTCACACTGAGCTAGTTATGCATACATCTCATGTATAGTTATATAGCTTCTAATAAATGGTTTCTAGTAAGTAGCTTAAAGGAGGTTGAGTGTTGTGTGTTCTCTCCTGACAAATCTGAATTTTCATGCTTACTTTAATTCATGTTTTATTAGGGTTTTGTTCTGAGTGTTAAGGACTTATGTAAGGTATTGTCATGTTTATCATTGTTTTGGAACAATCACTTGATTTCCCAAAGTAAATTGAAACTAACAGAATAGGCAACATGTTAACAAAGGAAGACTGTGTCATGTTAAACTGATATGTCACTTTGATAAAACAGCGGATTTTCTAAACAAAGGAATATCAGTAGTCCTATCTAGACTTTACTAAACCTTTGATTCAGTACTGTATGTTAGACTAGAAATCTTTAGGATTTACATAACAATTATAAGGTATAAAATTAATGAAGAAATCAAAAAGGGAAAGATAAGGCTGGAGAGAAGTTGCTAGTTCCTGAAAAAAATATAAGCCTTGGAAAAATTTGTAAAGAATTCTTAATGACTACAACACTAAAAAACAACATTATATTTCTACATTTGCTGCTGTCATATATATAAAGAAATCATTGCCACTGCAGAATGATATCCAAATATAAAAAAGGGAAAATTGTATGGTCGTATAGTGAGTTGATCATAGAAACGAGAATACTTTTAACAGCAGAAAAAGAAAACTACAAAATAAAATGGTGTTAAACTCAGGAATTCTTCATTTACAAATAGCAGAAGATGAATTGGTAAGTATATTAGTTAATATTATATATAATAATTTATAACTAATATGATTCATCTGCAGCAAAGGAAATCATGAATAGAGGACATATCAGGCGTGGTACTTTCATTAGTAAGTGCAAGGTATTAGTAATAGATCATCCATAACATTTTCTATGACTCCATCACTCATATTTACTAAAAATCAAGAAAGTGAATGCAGGCTACAAAACTAAAAGACCTGCTCTCTCAGCAGAAAAGGAATATGATTGCTATACATCTCTATATCCAGTGGGGTAAACGTGGGAGGAAAAAACTTGAACACTCAAAATATATTTCTGTTAGACAATAAAATCTTTCTATCTGGAAGGACAGTTGGGCACTAGAATAGACTTTCTAGTAAAGCTATCTCCAGCACTAGAGGGATTTAAGAAGAGACTGGCAAAAATGTTTCAAGAATGATTTGGAACATCTGATCTTCTTGTGTTGGGGCAGGGAAGTGGAGAAAATGATATGTCCATGTCCCTCTTCTGATTCTCTGAAAAACTTAATTTGAACATAGTATCTTTTGTTTCTAACTCTTCAGGTCAACTAACTGAGCAGAAAAAAAAAAAAAAAAAAAAAAAAAAATTCCAGCTTGACTAAAGATAACAAACCCAGTAAAGTAAGTGAGAGAAATGCAGGGAAAAAAAGGTCACGTGCAAGAAAAGTAGATACTAGAAAACTGGGAAGCTAATTTTAAAATATTCGGCTTATAGAGTGGTGGGAAAACTCAGAAATGCACTACAGTGTTCCCCGACTAACTTTAGCTGTCTCCTCATCTTCTGCCCCAATGGAATCCATGAGACAGCCTTATATGTGTTCATCCTGGACATCAACCACTGCCAATTTGAGGCAGATGCTCAAATGCTCAGGTGCCTGAAACGAGCCAGATGCTCAGATGTGGTACTACTGGACTTCCTGATGCATGTGAGCCCACAGATCCATCCCTGCCTTCAGAGTCCTGGACTAGCACATGATTCACTGTTAGTGTGTGTGGCAGTGGAGCTCACTGTAGCCTATGAAAGCATTTATGGACTGCCTCAACAGCCATGTCATCTTCCTGGTGTAGGGCAGCTCTCTTAATCAAATCATTGACACCTAAAACTCTGGTGATTCTATGATACACCTCCTTTCAGCTACAGGAGCCAACTCTGTTGGCCATGACAGGTGTCGTTGAAGATGGCCCCAGTGAAGGCCATAGAATGCACCACACTTTTCTGAAGTGGTTTAACTTTTTTTCTCACTGAACAAGATTTCTGTGTTGGAAAATCTTTGTCTGTCTGCTCACAGGCTGCCACTGTGTTATCTCTGGAAGCCAATGGTCTTAGACAAATCAATAAGGAAACAGAATCATAGAATGGTTAGAGTTGGAAGGGACCTTAAAGATAATCCAGTTCCAACCCCCCTGCCCTGGGCAGGGACACCTCCCACTAGACCAGGTTGCTCCAGCCTGGCCTTAAACCACTCCAGAGATGTGTTCTATAAGAGTGAAGATACTGATTAAACATCAGTTCTTTACATACAGAAGCAGCAAGTAGTGGTTTGGGAAGATGTAAACCCACTTGGTCACTTGCATTCTTTCAGATGTTCATTTCATTTACCCTTCCTGGCTGTATTTCTAGAGGGGAAAATGGAAAACATTAGTGAGATGTTCTGGAAACATCCACAAAGCAAGCTCTGCACCCATGGACTTTCTCAAGAGGAGATGGTCCCTGTTATGATGATGCTGTGCTCCAGGGGGATCTCACCAGCCTTTTCATTCTGGTTCTTTGCCTAAAGCAGGGTTGTCTGAGAAACGACTATTTGTTGTGTAATGTTCTCCACTTTGGCCCTAAAAAATGAAGCTGCAGATATTAGGCATGTTTGTCATTAAGTTTTCCATAGTGTGCATCTAAGTGGTCAAGGACACAAACCTCACATTCGTGTGACCAGTGCACATACAAACATGATAATGTAGCTGGACAAACTAAATACAGGGCTTAATTGCCTACCAGAGGGAGTAGAATAAGCTGAGTGTACCCTGTAAGGAGGCAGTCAGCCGTTCTCAGCCAGGTTCTAGAAAATTTCCCAATCAAAATGTGGTGAGAATATTTATACAGGGATTTAACTTTAGATGTTTGTGTTGTCCTCCCCAGACCTCATGCTCGAACGCGTTGCTGGACGCAAGCCAGGGCACGAGGCACCTACTGAGGATCAAGCTTAGTCTGGTCATCATTCTTCTTTTGTACTCGCTGTGATCAGTAGTGAAACAGGCATTTCCATAATTCTCACCAGGCACCTGAGTTAAAATCTCGTGGCTTTCTTAGGCAGGTGATGTTAGCTCAGCTAACTTCTGTCTCTGTTTTTCTCAGAAAAAATGTTTGTATCCAAAAGAGAAAAACAGAAAGGAATTATTCACACATGGCAAAACAAAAAAACCAAAACAAACAAACAAACTTGTTGTATCCAAAAGAGAAGAACAGAAAGAGACTTATTCACACATGGAAAAACAAAAAAAAAAAAACCAAAAAAAACCCAAAACAAACAAACAAACAAACAAACAAAAAAATCCAGAACAGAAACTCGGGGAAAATGGAAAATTGCTATATAGTTATAGATTTTGTGCATCAGGGAGACTTTGCTTGTAGATTCCACCTTCAATAGCCTTTAAAATATCTCTTTTGTTGAAGTAGTTGAAGTTTCATTACAAGTCTCATTCCAGCTAAACAAAATTCTCCCGTCTTTTTCATTTTGGGTTGTTGTTGTCATTGGTGTTGTGTAATCATTGTGTGAGTTTAGTTTGGTTTATGAATATTCCAGAAAGTAGCTCAAAAGGATCATTTGAAAACAAAATTCGCACCCAAAGAAGCGGATTTGCATGGAGGTACCAATCTTAATGAAATCCAATTACCACAATATTTCATTTTCAGAAGACTGGAAGGTTTTATTTCAACAAGGTCCAAGTTCTTTGTTTTGACTTTTAACTGCTGCCTTATTTAGCACTTGTAAATTTAACACGAGTTCAGTGACAAAAATAAGGAAGTTGAAGCTAAGTAATTCAGCCATTTTTAGAATATTGCATTTCAGATGGATCATTCTGGCGTTTTCCAAAGCTGTTACAATTTATCTTTTGCAGGACTTAAATTTTTATTTAATCTACCTTTCCCTCACACGGGGTACATTTGGGATGAAAAGGAATTTTGCAATGTTAGAAACTCTTTGTGAAGGGGAAATTATGAAACCAGCTATTCTCAAAGTGTCTTTGACACTCCAGAACTGGAGTAGCAAAATTACTGTCTGTGGTAACTTGTAAAATCTGATTTTCCCCTGACCAGTGCAGGATTTTTGCTGCATGGGATGTATGCAGACATCAGCTTCCCTGCGTGCATGAGGGCTGGAGAGCTGGGAACGCACCCTGTGGCCAGACCCCTTTGATGGTGGTGCCACCCAGCCATGAGTAACACGTGTCCCCTCGGCTGGGCAGATGATGTACCTGGAGGGGATCCCTGCCCTGGCTAAACTGAGCTTCCCAGCCCGGATCCTACTTGGGGTTTTAAACAGCAATTGCTCTACAGGCAGAAGACCCTGAAATAGCTGCTACGGAGAGCTTCTGGCTCTGCTCCACAGGCTCATCTTTAAGATTTCTGTTGAAATAAATCATTTGGGGTTGTAGCTGTGTGTGCTTGAAGTGTGGGTGTGCACCAGCAAGGTAATGGTTGCCGTTACAAGCTGCTGCCAAGCTTCCAAAAGTGTTTTCTGCCTCAGGTGATGGGGACAGAAGCATTTGGTCTCCATCACTGTTGTCTCCTGTGTCTCCCATCCCTCCCATTCCCCACTGCTGGGGCAGTCACAGGGGGACACCAGGCTGGCTGGTTGCCTTCTCCCCACGCACGTGAAGCCAGCAGCAAACCTGACTGGTGTGCTGGGACCTATCGCCGGTCGACGGCTTTTTTTCCTGCTACAGGGCAATGTCACTAAAAGTCATCTCCTCCCCGTCACTAACGCTGGCCAAGCGAAATCAGAACTGAGCTTGGGTGGTGGAAATGCCTTGCAAAATCTTAACAGCGGGGGGGGGGGGGGGCC
>NW_015090759.1:285620-302178 GCF_001431845.1 Calidris pugnax
TCACCAGAGGTCAATATTTGCCGCAGTAAAGGCAGCTTCTCCTCTGTAGTCAGCTCCAACCAGAGCTGAGGAAACATCATCTGGGCCGGCACGGCCCTTATTCCTTTCATATCCCCCTTGTCAACAGTTTGAAAGTGAGATGGCTAATTTCGTGCCTGACAAGGAAGGACGGATCATTTTCTGGGATGCTGCTATCAGCAGAGTCAGTGCTGGTACACTCTCCGAGGGAGTCCCCAAACTACAGGTTACTGGCAGGCAGACAAACGCTCGCTGACAGCCATTTGTGACCAACTATGAAACACCATCTGCTGTAGTTGGAGGGAAGGAACATATCCAGCAAGTGATACCACTGTGAGAAATGATTTTGTGTGTTGACACACAGCAGTCTTTAGATAGCCCCGAAGAATAAGCCTACTTTGTTTTTCCAGATTTGTGTAAGGGGGAAAGAGACGTTTTCTCTTGATGGGGGTCCATGGGTGAGGCTTCCTGGGTCTACTTGTATCAGAGCCAGAAAAAGAAAGGGTTTGATACGTCTGTATTAACAGGTGTACTAAATACAACCACGAAGCGAGCCAAATGTGTCTTTAGCAATGTTGTGTTAGGGGGGTGAAGCACTACCTGACAGTGAAAGCACCCGCTGGAGTCTGAATCTGCCACCGACTTGCTTGTGACATTGGGCAGGTCTCACCACTCCTCTTGTGAACTGGCTCTGCATTTTGAGGAACAGCAATAGCTTTTTTCCTCAGGAGAATGT
The DNA here is from genome assembly GCF_001431845.1 of Calidris pugnax. Taxonomy (NCBI): domain Eukaryota; kingdom Metazoa; phylum Chordata; class Aves; order Charadriiformes; family Scolopacidae; genus Calidris; species Calidris pugnax. The sequence goes on from NW_015090759.1 coordinate 286,375, forward strand.
TGCAAGGTTTAGCTGGTGCTCGTTCAGCCCTTTGGAATCCTTGGAGAAAGGAGATAAATATTTTTTTATCAAAGTTCAGAGGCAAGCGTGTGCTATTAAGCCGACAACCACAAAATCTTTACCTTCAGTATGTGGAAAAAAAAAAAAACCCACCCCACAACACGTTTCCAGGCTTATAGAGGCATTCTTAAAAAATTAACATCATTTAATTGACTCAAGTGCAAAAAAATACCCAAGTGTACCCAAAATGTTGTCCAAAAGGCTCCCCTTCGTAACCAACGCAGGCAGCAGATCCCAAAAATTTCGGGAGAAGGGATGTTCAGCTCCCTCACAGGGGGAAGGAATCTTACTTGCTCATTAACGTAAATAAGGCATGCAGCCAAAGGCATATGCCAACCCTTCCCTCCCCGGTCAGAGAACGAGGTTTTCGGTTTTAAGAGTCTTAATAGTCCTGTGCCTCATGATTAAGTAATGAGAGCTGGCATCCGAAGCATCTGAAGTTCAGCTGATCTTGCATTACCCTTGTAGGCCCCGGCAGCCTATAAACCACAATGTTTTCAAGCAAAATGTGCAGATGAAAAATAAATAAAAGATACACCTTAAAACTGCAGCTCAGTCTTAGAGCAGAGGAAAACCAAATTATCATGGCAGATTATCACCTTATTTCTGTCAATTCTAGTGACATTTTTAAACAGTGGTACCTCTGTAGATATGTTTGTGTTGTTCTATTTGTTTTCAGATGTATATATAGACACGTAGATATATGGATGTGTTTCATCTTCCCTTTTTTCTGATCCAGCCTGTAGTTGTGTGAAACTGCAGTGATGTTTGTCCTCAGAGCTTTGCAAGGATTAAATACCAGTTTGCTGTGGAAAGCCCTTCTGGAGGCTAACGCCGGATGTCTGGATTCAACCCTTTTTTGCCCTTATATATATATATATATCCCATAATATCAGCTATGGGAGGGCTCGATCTGGACCCTGGCTAAGTCAAAAATGTGCAGCTGTGTGCGATGTCCCTCAAACAGTGGCAGAAGGGTTTGGGCTTCCCTCTGGCTGGGGGGCTGGACCCCAGAGGTGGCCTGTGGAAGCCCAAATCCTGCACATTCCCGTGGCAGATAGGAAAAGGGACCAGAAAGGGGGCTGCAGTGGGTGCTGTGGAGGTGAGGGGGGGGCAAACCCACCTCCAGGGCAACGTGGAGGCAGCAGGGCCAGGCAGTGACCGGGGAAGAGGAGAGGGATGGAAGAGGCCTCGCAGGAAGCCTTATTTATGATTTAAATACGCTGTCGCTTGTGCCCGTGCGATATGAAAACCAAATCTAAACATTTGTCTGTAGAATCAGGTGATGGCTGGCCCTCTACTGTCTCAAGGGGGGCAGGAAAATGGTCCATGCACCTGCCACCTAATTCAGTTTAAAACCTGACACATTTACCAAGAGTGGGCTGGCATAATGAACTTCATTCATGCTGTCAGTGGAGTCAATAACTTATCCCCAACTGCTTTTGTCTCCCTGGCGGCAGTGCCTCTGATCGGGCTGAGGTACTTATTCAAGTAAAATTTATTTTCAATTGCAGGCCATAATACTACTGGCACAAGCCTTGCTTTGACAGAAGCTTTTGCTCAAGGCTAAACTATTGTTAAAGTTTGTGCCCATTGTCCAGGGTCTTTGATCTGTCAAAGCTGCTTAACAAGCTGGTTAAAAACTGTTTCAGATAACAGGTGTGTCCTTTGAGGACGCGGGGCCATTTTTCAACTTCTTTAAAAGACTAGTCCAGTAGCTGACTAAAATTTACATGCTGGTTGGTGGTGATATATGTAAAGCACTTTTAAAGCAAGAAATTCGATTTAGGGGGTTTATTTCCCTGGACTTCCTTTGCAGTTTGTTGTTGGTTTTGTTTTGTTTCGTCTCGCTTTCTGAGGGGGCAAAAAGATTTACGAGGTGTTTCTCCGGGGACTTGGAAGTATTTAGGGGTAAGATGATTGAGATGTTAAATCTACCTGCAGCGTTGCAATGGCCCCCAGTTAGGGTGAAGCAGTGGCTGGAGCAGCAAACACCAGTGAACGTGGCCAGGAGAAAGCTTGTGGAGAGGAGAAAAAGTGGGGCTGTGTGGGGCAGGTTCTGCTGGGGCAGGTTTGGGGTTAGGGGGAGGTTTGCCATCCCCCATCCCAGCCCACCCCTGCCCCTTCAGCTGGGTCTGGTCCCAGTTCCAAAAGCCTGCAGGAGGGTTACCATCTACAGGACCTGCTCTCACTACCTAGAAAACCCAATTCCGGGGAGAAGATCCTTGTCTGAGCTTGAGTCCCCACTGGATAAGCCAGGCCATTCATGCATGGCCAATGGCCTGAATAAAATTTCCTTTGAATGGTCCATATGTCAGCTATATTCTTTAGGACGTGTGAAAAATGGTTCCTCCCCTTCACATATGTTTTAAAACACTACTGAGGTCCTGAGGGACTTAACCAGTTTTAACCCAATCTCATGTTGTGGGTTTTTTTTTTCCTGAAAAAATCCCCATCAAAGCCAGCCAAGTGTTGTCCATGGTCATGCTGAAACGCGTGGAGCTGGCCTAATGGCTTAGGGAAAAACGGGGAAGGGAAACTCACTGTAAGTGCACTGTGTGTGTTGAGGAAGGTGTGGAAGGAAGGGAGGATGAGCATCTTCAGTGGTGTTTTCTCTCCTCTCTCCAATACCGCCAATTTGTGGAGCTGTTGGTACTGGAATTTTGGTCCACAACAACAATTTCTATGCCTTTCCAAGTTCCAGTTGACCAGATAAACTGGGGGAGCAATCGCTCATAACTTCCAAACCCATGTGTAACTGCAAAGCCCTGCCAAAGGTCAAGGAGTTGGGAGGGGTTATGAGGGGTAATGGTTTTAAACTGAAGGAGGGGAGATTTAGATTAGGAAGAAATTCTTTGCTGTGAGGGTGGTGAGACACTGGAAGAGGTTGCCCAGAGAAGCTGTGGCTGCCCCATCCCTGGAGGGGTTCAAGGCCAGGCTGGATGGGGCTTAGAGCAACCTGGTCTGGTGGGAGGTGTCCCTGCCCAGGGCAGGGGGTTGGAACTGGATGATCTTTAAGGTCCCTTCCAACCCAAACCATTCTATGATTCTGTGGTTCTAAGGAGTTAATTGGTGTCAGGAATGCAATTAGAGGTGTCTTGGGCTGCAGGGTGTCCATGGGAGTGAGCTGAGCAGAGGAGGTGCAGACAGCATCCCCACAGGCAGCTCCACAGCCGGGGAGGGACATGAATAAAATGTGGTGTTTAGGAAACACCTGCCCATCTTCAACCTGCAGAAATAAACACCTTCAGCCAGTGAGTGCAAGGCCATCCTCAATAGAAAAAGAAAAAAAAAAGAAAAAAAAAAAGAAAAAAGAACTGGAATTTCCCCTTAGACAACAGAAAATCTCTGACACTTGTTTTTCATCCTTCCCCTGAGCCGAGCCCAGCAGCTCCCCTTGCTGGAGAAGCTCGTGTGCCTTTGAGAGCCAGGCGTGATGAACTGAAATAACTTTGCTTAAAAAGTGAGCCTGCTTGCTAGGCAGATTTTCCTCAAACAATCCCATCTGTACCGAAAACCTGTCATCAGCTTGTTAGTTCAAGGCAGCTGGGGAATAAAACAAGCACTTTGTCAAACATAGTAGTTTTGTGAACATCCTTGAACCGAATCAGGAATGAAAGTGAAAACCAAAGCTTTTCTAATACCCCTCAGCTATGCTCGCCATTAGGATCATTACAACTGTTCAAAGATTGCTTTGGCGTGCATCTGTGCCATCAATTAGCTCCGGAGCTATGTTTAGAGCAGTTCATTTTCAGCATTCGGATATAGCCAGAAAGATGTGAGATCGAGGACAAATTCCTGTTGTGAGGCTGCAGCTCGGCTACTGGCCTCCAAGCAAAGCTGTCCGTGACTTTACTGGATGAGGCATCAAGCCAGAGCAACCACCTATGACACATTTGCAGCATCCCCAGTGACCAAGTCTGTGTCTAAGGGTGAGCTAAATGTCTCAATGAAGTTGAGGACCTGTTATTGCCCAGACACAGTAAGACAGGTTTTCACCTTCTCTACAACCAAGATTAAAAGCCTTTTGCTTCTCTGTGCAGAGAAAGCCAAAATACTTCTTGCTCAGCTGAAGGGGATTGTCCTGATTTCAGCTGGGATAGAGTTAATTTTCTTTCTAGTAGCTGCTGTGTTTTGGATTTGGTATGAGAATAATCATAGAATCAATGGTTAGAGTTGGAAGGGACCTTAAATATCATCCATTTCCAACCCCCCTGCCATGGGCAGGGACACCTCCCACCAGACCAGGTTGCTCCAAGCCCCATCCAGCCTGGCCTTGAACCCCTCCAGGGATGGGGCAGCCACAGCTTCCCTGGGCAACCTGTTCCAGTGTCTCACCACCCTCACAGTCAGGAATTTCTTTTTGGTATCTAATCTAAATCTCTCCTCTTTCAGTTTAAAACCATTACCCCTTGTCCTGTCACTACACTCCCTGATCAAGAGTCCCTCCCCATCTCTCCTGTAGCTCCCTTCAGATATTGGAAGGCTGCTCTAAGGTCTCCCTGGAGCCTTCTCTTCTCCAGGCTGAACAACCCCAACAACAACAACATACCCTCAATAATAGTGACAACACCTCTTGTTTTAGTTGTTGCTAAGCGATGTTTACATTAGTTAAGGACTTTTTCATCTTCCCACAGAAGCTGAGAGGGAGCACAGGCTATTGTTTTAGTTGTTGCTAAGCGATGTTTACATTAGTTAAGGACTTTTTCATCTTCCCACAGAAGCTGAGAGGGAGCACAGGCAGGAGAAGCTGGCTAAAGGAATATTCCATACCATAGATGTCATGCTCAGTGTATCTATAGGGGTTTGCTGGGGGGCAGGGAAATCGATCATCAAGTGGTGAGAGCAACTTGTATTGTACCCCTTTATTTTGTATATTCTTTTACCATTATTATCATTATTATAATTACTAGTACTATCATTTTCCTCTTCTGTTACTGTTCTAGTAAATGTCTATACCTCAATCAATGAGTTTTTCCTCCCTTTCTTTTCTCCTTCTCCCTACCCTACTCAGGGCGGGGAGGGGAGTGAGCAAATCTCCCTGCCCTACTCAGGGCGGGGAGGGGAGTGAGCAAGTAGCTGCGTGGTCCTGGTTGCTGGCTGGGGCTAAACCACAAGAGGAAATCTACTATTCTCACTCCTTCTCAGCATTTTCCTGGTGTAAATTAATAAATGTGCTTGGATTTAAAGGCTGATTTCTCCTTAGCTATTGCAATCAGTGTGGTATCTTTAATGCTGGGTGGAAGCAAAACATAGATTAAGGAATGTTCTCTCCAGTCACAGAAGAATATCACAGTTGGGAACAAGGGGAATTGAATAATAGAAAACACTTTGGGGGAAAATATAAAAAATTATATATTCTATAGCCCAAAGACTCTAAACCATTTTAACATTACAAACCCCTTTAATATTAGCATATGATTGGGAGCTGCAAAGTAAAATAAGAAAATGCTGTGAAGTGGCCGATGTCCAGTAAGGCCACCAGACTATTACAGGAGGGTATCTGTCGCTATTATTTGTCACTAGCTGTTATTTATATTGCACATGATTCAACAGATGGTCGGGCAGATGCCATGGCAAGGTGAGACAGCCACAGCAGCGAAGGCTGGAATAGAAGATGCTGCAGCTGGAGGAAGAGGGATGCGCATGGAGAGAGATGGATGGAGCCGGCGGCCAGGTGAGGGGATGAGCAGGAGATGTTCAAGTGACTGAACCTGAGAAACCCAAAGAAAGGGTCTGTGGGGCCCTACAAGGCGTGAGACACGCTGGGATCTTCGTGGGGGCAGGCCAGGTAAAGGAGCCTGTCCCACTCCCCCGGCAATACGAATAAAAGAGAAGGAGCTGGCATGTTGATGCTGGAATTATAGGACAACTGTCCTTCTGCTGTATTGCTGGGAACAGAGTTAACCCCAGAGATCTCAGATAAAATCCACATGGGCAGAAGTGGAGAAGCAATCCGTGCTGCTCTGCCTATAGGCAGGCTTTTGGACAGAAAGCTTGGACAGAAAGACGCTGCAAAGAAGTGCTGTGGTTCAAAAGCACGGATGGAGCGCCGCCAAACATGAAATGCACCAGTGGCAGGAAAAACAACTGTAACTTTCTGAGGAAACATAGTAAAAAAGGGAAAAGTAACGTTTTTGGACCATAGCTTTGCATCAATCAGTTGAGATATGCTGGAAGACGTGAAGGATGGGGCACTAAGTGCAGCTTGCCGGGTCTCAGCAGGTGGAAAGTAGAGGGGACTGGTCTCAGGGGAAAACTCTAAGATCCACATTCAACCCATAACTGGAACCACTTCTCCCATGAGTTATATGACCCTTACAAAGCAGAAGGCAAAAGCCCTGTGCTTGCCCCAGCTGCATAAATTTGCCAGTGGAAAAAGCAAGAGAAGTAGTATCATGGGTTCATTTTTCTTGGTGGAGATGTAATGATTGGCAAGGAAGGTCTGCCGCTGGATGTCTGATGAATTCTGATACTGAGGACTACTTTATGTGTCATATTTATGAACTGAAAAAGACCCTGTGGAATGTGGGACCTCACTGCCTTGGGCATCTTTTGCCTCATGTTGACTGAAAACCCACGGAAGAAGGATTTCTTGCACATGGCACAAAAGTAGAAATGGACACTCTTCACGGTTTCATAGTTCCAATCTTGAACAACTGGGGAAAGGGAAGCAGAGAGAGCCAAAGAGTAATGGAAACAAATCAACTAATGGGAGACTTTGATCAATTAATAATTCTGATAAAGGTCTTGCTTCACAAAGGAAACGTGTTCTCCTGATAATCTGGGGAGAAAGACAGAAAGAGATGGCAACAAAGGCAAAAGCTTGGTGTCAGAGAGAGAAAGACTGAGACTACGTCTATTCAAAACATGCTTGTGGCCATTCTCGAGCCCTGGAGCCAACTGGCACAGACTGGTGTGTGTCCACGTGATTAAATCCTTGCTTTCCAGGTGGTGTGGCTGAATACAAATTGCCTGCTGGGATTGGCCTTTGGCCTTTGCTATCCCCAAACCACACCTGGGGAACATTCAGGAGAGAGCTTGTCATCTGGAGCCAAACCATGCCAGGAACCGTTGTAACGATTTGACTCTATAAATAATTGAGTTCCAGTGTCTGAGAACGTTACGTGGCACTGTTTAATTTACTAGGAGAGAGGAGGTCCATGATCCTACCTGGAAATGGAAATCTTGGACATCTTAGAGCACCCTGAGAAACAGAAAACCCTACAGCACCCAACAGACACAAGGGAGAGCTGATGAAATGGACACAGGCATGATTTTGCCTACTGATGGGCTCCACCAGTCACAGTAAAGAATGTCTGGCTTTTGAAACACGAAATCATTCTCCTTGCTTTAGCTAATGTATCTGCTTAAAAGGTGCACCTGGAAAGTCCACAAGGCTGGAGATGAGGGAAGGGTGTAACTAAGCTACTGAAGATTCCCCATTGATCCTCAAAATCTATTAAAGGACAGCCAAAGATCTTATGGTCCTATTTTAGTGAAGGGGTAGGAAGGGAAGGTAATGTCCAAGAGCATTCTGCAAGGAACCAGGGCTGAAACTACTCAAACTAAGGGCATCATAAGAGAAAAGGAATTGGGAAGGGACACAAATGCAGCCAGATGTGTATTGCTGAGGAGAATTTGAGTCATCGCTCTCATGTAGAACAGTGTACAAGGGCCTGTAAGAGTGATAAATGGGTCTTGATAAATAAAAGCTGGTCAAAGTGTTGGTGACAGACTCCTCAATTAAGTTATGGAAACTCACCTGCTAGTGTCAGCCAAGTGACATCAAGTCCAGATGAAGACATATCATCTGGGTTACACTACAGTTCTGCTCAGAAAGATGTGTTATCCAGTAAAGGTGGTTGGCAAGTCATTTCCATGCCACTTCATGAATGAATAAGGATCTGCAGAGGTACTGTAGTACATATAGGGTTGTGCTGTGGGTCCTGAAGCAGCAGATGCCACAAAGTCATGTGTATGTGAAATTCTGGGCATCTTCTGAAAACTGAAAGCCCTGAAAACTTGGTATGAAACTTGACCAAGCGTATTATGGAGAAAGTCTTCTCATACATCTAACAATCCATCTCTAAGTCACATAAGGAAAAGCTCATATCCTGGCAGAAGTAATGAAAGATGTGAAGTAGTGGGGAGGGAGGGGGTACATTTCCATCTCTGGAAAGCGGAAAGGGACCATGCTGGAGAGCTGAGGGAATGTCAAAACCATGGAAAGGAAGAGCCAGAAGCTTTGGAAAGTCTGTGCTCAAGTGCTTTGGCAGAGTTTACCTTAGCCTGCTTCAAAATTTAACGCAGCTAAACCTCCCAAAGGTTTGAAAAAGAAAGGAAGGCTTGAAAAAGAAAGGAAGGTTTGAAAAAGAAAGGAAGGTTTGAAAAAGAGACCTCCCAAAGAAAGAAAGAGGGGTGCATGCACTGCTGACAGGCAAGGTCTCAAAGCCACAAGGAGCAGGCAGGCCAGATGGACATGTAGCCTGTGATCTGGCAAGTGTGGGCTGGACCCTGCTCAGAAAGCACTCTCCAAAACAACTCCTTCAAACCTAACTGTGGCTGGGCTGGAGGCACCTCAGAAGACTATGGTCTCAGCAAGGCTTCCAAGCCCTGGCAGGTCTGTTTTCGATTGCTCAGCAGCACATTATAAGTGTTCACACCGACGTGGTGTGGAGCGGTGTCCAAACTCAGCTCTCAGTGTGCTCAAGCAAACCACCATCACATCAACAACCACCACAGTAGTGACTAATTTTGGTGCTGTCACTTGCAGTTTTAGGAGGAAAGCCAAGTGGTGAAGCTGAGGATAGACGCTCTCCCAGTAGATGTTTCAACCTACCTTTTCCTGAGTGCCTGAAAACCCAACTGCTCTGCAAGGCGTGGGGTAGGGGGACACGAGGGACAAACTGCCTTTTCGGTCATCGACTTCCTACACCACACTCAACAGATCCCTTGTTCAGCACCAAAAAATTAAAGGGCTGGAAGCAGAATGTTTCTTGGAGTCACTTGATTGCTCTTCCTCTGACCCCATGGATGAGGACGTGTGACTCTCTCACGCCCAAGGTCCAGTTTGGTAAAAATAAGTTTTTATTAGCTGTGAAACGCTTCTCCGCTTTTTAAAAAAGACATATGAAACCTCATGTTTTTTGGACAGCCACCTAAGAGCTGGCAGCTGAAACACAGCAAAGTAGCACATGGTGCATGATGGTCAGAGCCACGGGGGAGAAATCGATGAGAATAAAAGTGGTTAAAAAAATAAATATATATATAAAAATTAAAAAAAAAAAAGGCAGAAAGTAAGAAAGTTAGCAGAAAGGTCATTTAGTGCTGCAAAAAGCAGAATTCATTTTTTATTAGAGCTTTCCTTTAGTGAATAATTCATAAAATGCTTCCTCCAGCGGTGTGACTGAAGCACCACCCCATCCTCATCTCAATCCCTGACATGGGACGGAAGTGACACGTATCCGGAAACAACAGCTCCTCCCCTGCCCCTGTTCTCTGCTTGGACCAGCCCTAATTTAAAGCTGGATTTGAAAAGATGGAGTGTGACATTATAGAAGATCCTTTTGAGGTAGTTCTTTACCTGTTCTTTATTATAACTGAACGTGTGTGCCATGATCACGAAATCCAAGGGGCTAATATTTAAGCACTAAGAAACTTCTCTCTCCTCCAGCAGGTCTAGAGGACAACTGGGGGGGATATGGTACTGCTGGCTCCTGCTGTGACCAGACCTGACTCTGCTGTACTATTATCCCTGCTTTTAAAAAATAGTTTTATCTGCTTACAGCAGCTTACAGGGCATGGGGACCAGAGCCTGTGCAAATCTCTTTTCATCGTCAACCCTCTGCATGTTTTCCAAAGCATCCACGAGGTTTTGATTTGCAGGTCCCCACAAATCACCTTCCTCGTAAAGGCTGGAATTACTGCCTTGCTCGGGGTTTTTCTCTTGCCCATCTGGCGGGGCCTGATGCTGTTCTGCCAGGTGACTTTTGAGATGTACGTGCCCACAGCAACAACATCACTTCGGGGGAAAACAAACAAACAAACACAAATAGATTAGATTAAAATATGGATCTGAGGTCTTTTGCCAAGGTGGTGTAAAACCCCATCCTGAACCTACAAGGGAATTAGGAGATTTGGGGAGCTGGGTACAGATTTTGGTCACACAGTCTCTTTCAACTGATTATATTAATTTTTAAGAAGTTTTGCTCTTCAGCCAGACTTCCCTGCAGCTGCAATGTCCTTACACAGGCGGTTACTTCAAGGTAATATCAAGGAAAATGGCTTTGTTTCAACTTCAGGATGGGGAAATGGGAGTCAGGAGAAGGAAGACTGGTCGGGATAAGCGGGCTACAGGCACTTCCCTTCACTCTTCTGGTGTCTTCAGTTCAGTGTTCTCTCCTCAGCGCTTGTTGGCTGGACCAAAGGAAGCACATCTGGAGCTACTGCTCCATCAAATCCTCCTGATATGTCATAAGGTCAATAATTCCTCTTCATTTATTCGTTTGACCCCTAAACATTTCATGGTTCTGATCAACCTGATCACTTGAAAAATCAGAGAACACAAAATGATCAGCAATTAAGGCTCAATTCAGCCACCTAAACATGGGTGTTTACTGCCACAGAGATGTCCTATTGTATCTCACCTGGCCTCTCCTGCTGGTCCAGAGGAATATGAGTGTTCAGCAGGTCCTGAGTTACTCTCAGGAGCACATTGTGGGTGTCTCAGGGCATCCCAAATGGCACTAAATGCAAAGCAACAAACTCAAATCCATAGATTTCACAGGTTTCCAGTGAAAGATGCCTCGTTACATTTTACTGTTTAGCTTCTACTCAGCTTCTAGTTTGGTATTTCCATTTCCCACCTAAGAACGGATTTGCGTGCCACCGAAGTGCCCATTTTCCCCCAAAATACCACTGCATCTAGCAAAGGGTTATAATCCCCCTCTCAGCCTTGCCCCTTTGTTTCCCTCGGCAGCAGCTCAATGTCATCTTGTGACAGCCCTTTCCAGCCCAAATCCATGTCTACCTGCTTCTGCGGGACAGAAAGTGGAGCTGTAAAAAAAATGTAAAAAGAAAATCAGAAGAAAAAAAAAGAAAACAAGAAAAACAAAAAAGAAAACAAGAAAAACAAAAAAGAAAAAAAGAAAAATGAAAAACATTTGGATAGGAGCAAGTTTTCCTGGGAAAATACAAACGAAAAAAGAAAACAAGAAAAACGAAAAAAACCCCAAACATTTGGATAGGAGCAAGTTTCCCTGGGAAAATACAAAAGAAAGTCAGGGGGAGGCAGAGCAAGACACAGGAGTTTTAAAAGGCACGAATTCGTGATAAAACCTTTTAATAGTTTTGAAAGAAAAATGAAAAACATTTGGATAGGAGCAAGTTTTCCTGGGAAAATACAAAAGAAAGTCGGGGGGAGGCAGAGCAGGACACAGGAGTTTTAAAAGCCACAAATTCGTGATAAAACCTTTTAATAGTTTTGCTCGGAGAGTAGGGTCCGATATGGGAATCAGGGAAGGGAGGAGGCAGCAACCTATTAAAAAAAATTGCTCTTTTTTTTCCTCTCCCTTTCCTTTTTTTTTTCCTTTTCTTTTTTCTTTTTTTCTTTTTTTTTTTTTTTTTTTTTCCTTTTCTTTTTTTTTTTCTTTTTTTTCCCTTCTCTCCGCGGCTTCAAAGAAAAACGATTTGCTCATTTGGTAATAACTGATGGGGCCCGTGAATTACCCAGCCTAGCCCCCAGCCTGGTGTTTATCTCCTGGCCAATAAATCTCTAAACTGAAGCAATGAAGCTAAGTACTGCTGCTATTTCTGCCGGTTTATTTCCATATTAATCAAAAACCACAAACCCTCTTTTTCTTGGTACTGTTTCTTCTGTCTTCCATGAACACTATTTTAATTATGATTTTCTGCACTAAAAATGAGCGTGGCTTCTATTTCTGTACTTTCTCTTTTGAACTAAATTTTCTTCTGGTGAGCTAGAGCACTGTCCATACTTTATCTTGCCTCTACTGTACAGAACAAACGGACTTTCTGATGTGGGAGCACGTCATTTCATAAATGGAGGTAACTCATTTGAACTTGCTTTGGAATTACAGAAATCACTTTGTTCCTTTTCATGCAGGCTAAGGAAACCATAAACTGGATCTGAATTCCTTCAGGCTTTTCTCTGCTTAATTTAGTCATGTTTCCTATGCCTTTCCCTAGGCTGCTCATTATCTACAGCTCAGGTACAGGCACTTGTTCAACATCCTGAGTATCTGGAACCAAGAGAAACATAAGAAACCCTAAATTTCTTTCTTTGGTGACTCAAATCCATCCATATTTTAGGGTTTCCTGGAAGTTATTTTGCAGAGGCTGGCTTAATAATGCACATCATCAGCTCTTTCTAAACAGTTTTACATATTTCCAAACAGGCGTTTTTTCCACATATTAAGAATGGGCCCTGTCATGTAGTCATCCTTTGGATGATTACGACTTCAACCTAAATTTATTGGGACTTTTCAGTGTGACTCTAATACAGGATGAAAAGCACTCATGACATCTGGTACCTATTAATTTGGGAATTCACAATTTAAAACCTTCAGCGTTATGAGTGTCTTACTTATTTGCAAATACATTTCAAAGTGTGTTTACTTCTGTTTATAATGACATTATGCTGAGAATATTTCCCCCTCAAAGGAATTTATCATATTTTGTTTGCTATTACCAACATGTTTTTTGAGCTGTTAGTCTGAAACAAATATTTAGACAAGTGAAGGAAGTAGTATTATTATTTCTCCCATTGCACATTAGTAAAATGTAAAGTACTGTGCACCTAGATTGTTATCTGTTTCTGATGAAGCCTGTGATTATATTTTCTGGGTTTAGTTTGAAAGCTAAGACATCTGTTTATCTGGTGCATACAGAATAACTCTCATGTCTCTTCATCTCTAAAATTTTCAAAGGCTTTCATTCTGTTTTAAATCCTTTGAAGAAGCAGTAATCAAAGACAAAAATTATCAGAGGTACATTTTTGTTTTCCAAACAATGAAAATAACAACGCTCATCCTACTCCGATTTCAGGCACTTGCAATGAAACTTCAAACCTGGAGATTTGCCACACAAATCAAAAGTAATATGGGTAGCAGCAAACTCCAAAGTGCTGGCTGGATTACAGTTAATATGGGTACACCCCCCCAGACTTCAATTCATCATATAAATTTAAACCAGGCATTTAAATAATAAAGACCAATAAGGCAATGCAAAGACTTCAAAAAACATATCCCATCACAGCATGACAATGCATCAAAGTTTTTTTCTTCTCCTTCTTTTTTATTCAGATAAAGAAATCAGGGAGAATAATGGTGAAATGCCTTTGTAGCACAAAAGCATTCTGAAAACAGAACACTGAACAAACAATATTTTGCCATTCAGAACTGATTTTCAATTTCAAAACTTAGGTTGAAATAATACTTTGCAAGAAGAAATCAATATATTCTTGAAAAGAAATTGGCATTGCAGTTGAACTGTTTTAAGTAAGACTTTTTTTTTGGTGCTAAATCTATTCAAACTACAGCCTTGAAAGCAAAATTAGCTGAAAAGTTTGTTATGCATCTTTCATTCGTTTATTACTTCTACATACATCCCCAGTATGACCATGCCATTTGTGTATGTGGGCAGAAGAGTGAGAATATTTAGTCAAGCAAAAAAACAGTGGGAATGTGTGAAAAGTTTTTGTGAAAATTCTAATTCACTTGTGGCAGATTTGAATATCATGGGTAAAATCCCCCACAAACTTGAAGTTCAAATGTGATCATTAAAGATTTGTCTATTATGTTTTGTTTTATTAGAGATTTCCATGATGAGGATGATAGCTAAGAAAAATTCTGTAGTCAGTGACAGGATTCCTGCTACCCCGCTTTAGATCTCTGCACTGTAGTCACTTACTTAGCTAATCATCTTTTACAGTCAATGCAGAGAAATACGTGTTTCTGGTCTTCTGGAATAGTAGTTCACCTGACTTATTGTAGACTTCTGTTTTAAGATGAAATGAATGCCTAGGAAAAACTGTATAAGGAGCTTGGATGACTAGCTCACTGGTAGCTCACGCCTATATTATAGGTATCCGTATTTGTTCAAAAGGATTTCCTTCTAGATATGTGCTTCTGCTTTCAGTTTGTGATAAGTTGTTGGTGGTTTTATATATGAACTGTGATTGAGCGAAGGAAGGAAGGAAGGAAGGAAGGAAGGAAGGAAGGAAGGAAGGAAGGAAGGAAGGAAGGAAGGAAGGAAGGAATCTGCAGCCTCGTCTTGATCATCTTGCTGAAGTACTGGACGGATTTACTTTGTCGGGTGATTTTTATTTTATTTTATTTTACCTGATTCGTTAGTTCACTAAGTATTCGGGACAAATCTCCATTCTCCTCGTGATTTCCCAACGCTTGTGCAGGCGTGCTCCCCCCCACAGGATGCTGCAGTGTGCACAGCCCCCCCACCAGCACCCGGGGGGGTGGAAAAGTGCGAAAGTTGTGTCGCACCTCAGTTTAAACGCACACAAACACACACACACACGCACACACATCCCTTCCTCTGTCAATATTGTTTGCGACGCGGGGGGAATCGCCTTCCCCGTGTTTTTTCAGGTCCCCCCTGGATACCCCTCCGCGGAATGCGGGGTGGGGGCGCAGGACCCTCTCCCATGTGCGGAGCCGGAGGGTCCCGCACCCCTGGGTGTCCCGCACCTCTCAGCACCCCGCGGAGCACCGCGGAGCCGCCTTTCCCAGCCCAGTCCGGCTTGGCATTCCCCTCCCCGAAAAGGGATGACACCTGGATTTCCAGAAGAAAAAAAAAATAATAAAAATAAAAAGTTATTGACCTTTTTTTTTTTTTTTTTTTTTTTTTTTTTTTTTTATTTTTTAGCTACAAACGCACCTCTTCCTCCCCCCTTTACACACCGGGGGGGGGTGTTCGGGCAATCGCCGCGGGGTTTATTGAGCCACACAAGGAGATTTCTTCATCCTCCTCCCGCTGGGTCAAAAAAGTCGTGGCAAAAGCACAGGGCGATCAAATCCGGCGCCTTTTCCCAGCTTCCAGCCCCAGACAAAGGCGAATCAAGGCAGCTTGGAATTCCTTTTTAATTTTATTTGGAAATCTCATCCAGAAACACTGGTCAATAATAAATATATCGATAGTTATCAAGAATATATAAAAAATAAAGACACGGTGTTGTCTTTGAGGCCCTGACCAAAAAAAAAAAAAAAAAAAACAAAACAAAAAAACCAACAAAAAAAACAAATAAACGAACAAACGAAATTAATAATAATAACAGCATTTCAAGCAAACGCCCAGGAAAACGTACCGAAAAGGAAATAAAGAGCAACCAAGATTCTGATTTAGTTATACAAGTCACTGATCTGGCAAGAGCCGACCCCACATGCAAAACCAAACCAAACCAAACTAAAAAAATAAAAATAATAATAATAATTAAAAAAAAAAAAAGAAACAAGTCACTTTCACCATCAAAAAAAAAAAAGGAAAGCAGCGAACCAGAACAAACCCAAAGCCAACAAGAGAAATAAGCGACGAGGACCCCAGCCACACTTCACCGAGAGCAGGAGATGGGAGATTTGGCAAAACAGACCCGCCGGAGGGTTGTGCTGCGTTTTGCACCCTCTCCTATTTATTTTTTTTATTATTATTTTTATTTTTTTTTTTATTTTTTTCAAGCAGACACAGAAGGGAGAAAAAAAAAAAGAGCAA
>NW_015090759.1:302543-303756 GCF_001431845.1 Calidris pugnax
GGGGGGGGCATCTGGCAGATGGTACAAGGGCAGGGTAAACCAGCCCAGTGCTGGAAACCGCTGCCCAGCTGCAAGGCAGGGGGGGTAGAGGGGGTCTTGAGGAGGGAATGGGGGGGTCGGATGGTACCGATGGCCGGCAGGGAGGCGGAGAGGGAAGAGGAGGTGTTGGCGGAGGACAAGGCACTGCCGAGGATGGGGTGCACCTGATGGACGGTCCCGGCGGTGGCGTGGGGCGGGTGGCCGGCGGAGTGTCCCACCGTGCCGCAGTGAAAGGCCGAGTGGTGACCCCCGTAGATTTCCCCCACCAGCCTCTTCATCTCCTCCAAGGAGCTGGTGAGCATCAGGATATAGTTTCTGGCTAGCAGGAGGGTGGCGATTTTGGAGAGTTTCCTGACGGAAGGTCCGTGGGCGTAGGGCATCACCTCCCGCAGCCCGTCCATGGCCAGGTTGAGGTCGTGCATCCTCTTACGTTCCCGCCCGTTGATCTTCAGCCTCAGCTGCTGCAGGTCCTGCTCCGAGAGCTGCTTCTTGATTTTGTACTTGCTGCCTTCTCCACCGGCCTTGGAACCGTTCCTGGAGAGGCCTTCCCCGGACATCTTCTGCACCAGGTCGTTTTGGGTGGAGGAGACGGAGTTGAGGCGGTTGTCTTGGTGGTGGTGGTGGTGGTGGTGATGGTGGTGGTCTCTCAGGTACATCTCATCCATGTCTGGCGAGGAAGCTCTGCTGGAGACAGAGCTGGAGTCAGAATTCATTGTATTCGGGCTTCTGAGCAAGAAACTCTTCCCTGCTCTGGAGGCGGCGGAACAAGACAAACCCCCCCCTCGAAAAAACAAGGCAAAAAAAGAAAAAGAAACAAAACGGATGGCAGGCTCTGCCGGCGAAGGGCTGGAAAATGCTGGAGGGAGAGGAAAAAAAGCCCCCTCTCTCCCCTCACTCTCTCTCTCTCTCCCCGGTTATTCAGCCCGTTTGGAGGATGGCTAGTTAGTGTGTGCTTGGACTAACCTCAGCCTGAAAAAGAGGGGCTTTTATAGAGCTGCGGCGGAGAGGAGAGACAAAAGGAGCCCTCCTATGTATAATGCTCTAGTTAGGATGACGTGCCATTATTCAGGGCGGTGCGCTTTGACTGTCCCATTTAGCAAGGACCCCTATTCATATTCATTGTGGTGCCACCCGGGACACCTCAGCCACGGACCATCAGGAGTCCGAGGGGGGG
>NW_015090759.1:304411-305618 GCF_001431845.1 Calidris pugnax
CCCGGCCTTGGCGGCAGTAAGTAAATCGGCACCGGGCACCGGCCGCAGCTGGGCGGGAGATGGGGGGGAGAAGGGAGGGGGGGCATGGAGCCGGGCGGGGTTGGGGGGCCACCTGGGGTAGGTGACACCCCCCCCACCCAGCCCTCGACGGGCTGCCCGAGCGGTGTGCGTGGCCGCGGAAGGGAGCGCGGTCCCCGCACCGCATCTTCCCGGCCCCCGGTGGTGCGGGGCTGCCAGCCCGGACGGGGCGGGAAAAGCCCCAGGAGATACCTCCTCGGCAGGACCTCGCTCCTCCGTAAAGAGCCTTCAGGCCCCGAGGGGAGCGAGGAGCCAGGAAAAAAGGGGGACGCTTTCACCCAACCGAGTCTGACTGTGCTTGGTCTGCTGGGGGAAATCACAGCCTTCTGAGTTCAGCACCGTCGGTAAATCCCGTGGTGAGAGGGAAAAAAGAGAAAAGGAAGAGAGAAAGGAAGGAAGAGAGAAGGAAAGAAGGAAAGGAGAGAAAGAGAGAAGAAGGAAAGAAAGAAAGAGAGAGAGAAAGAAGAATAAGAGAAAGACAGAAAGGAAAAAAAGAATAAGAGAAAAAGAGGAAGGAAGGAAGGAGGGAAGAAGAAAAGAGAATAAGAGAAAGAAAGAGAAAGGAAGGAAGGTAGAAGGGAGGAAAGAAGGAAGAAAGAAAGAAGAAAAGAGAATAAGAGAAAAAGAAAAGAAAAGAAAAGAAAAGAAAAGAAAAGAAAAGAAAAGAAAAGAAAAGAAAAGAAAAGAAAAGAAAAGAAAAGAAAAGAAAAGAAAAGAAAAGAAAAGAAAAGAAAAGAAAAGAAAAGAAAAGAAAAGAAAAGAAAAGAAAAGAAAAGAAAAGAAAAGAAAAGAAAAGAAAAGAAAAGAAAAGAAAAGAAAAGAAAAGAAAAGAAAAGAAAAGAAAAGAAAAGAAAAGAAAAGAAAAGAAAAGAAAAGAAAAGAAAAGAAAAGAAAAGAAAAGAAAAGAAAAGAAAAGAAAAGAAAAGAAGAGAAGAGTTTAGGAGAATATGTCAGAAATAACTGAACGCGACCCCGCCTTGTCCCCCTTCCGCAGAGAAATCCCTAAACCCACCCAGACTTTTCCCCAGCTGAGAGGTTTGCCGGGCAAACGGGCAGGGAACTTGGCCGGGCCCGGACCCCCCAGCCCCGTCCCCTCCGCCCCCGCGGAGCCGGGCGCCGCCGGTCTCCG
>NW_015090759.1:306184-307334 GCF_001431845.1 Calidris pugnax
CCGATGTGGGGGGGTCCCGGGGGCTGCCCCGCTCCTCCCTCCGCCCTTCCCTCCCGCGGAGCCGGGATGAAGCAAACGAACAAAACTTGACGCGGTGGCGGCGGCAGGAAAACGCGCAGGATCCGGGGATGGGGAGGGGGGAAACCCCGGGAGCGGGAGCGGAGGCTTCCCCGGGGGGGCGGCAGCTCCCACCCCCCGTCCCGCCGCTGCGGAGGAGCCGCGCAGCTCGGTTTGGAGAGTTGGAGTCCGACGGGGACGGAAAAGAAGAAGGGGAAAAGGTGCCGTCGGGGGAAGCAACAGGAGGGTCCCGTCCTCCCCACCGGCGGGGCGGGCTGCTCCGGCCTGTCCCGCTCCCCCCCGGGCCCGGGGCTTCTTCGGGACGGGCACGGGGGGCGGTACCGGGCTACGGAGCCGCCGGTGCACCGGGACGGGAGGGATGGAAAGGTCGGGTCGTCGCTCGGAGGAATATGACGAATATTCCGCTCCCCAACGCCCTCGGCTCGGCCCGGGGGGGACAGTCCCGCCCGCACCGGGTGTCCCCCTCCCGGGATGGGGCGGGGGGGCTCGGATTTGGGAAAGTAACGGGAGGTGAAATCCCAGGCGCTGGGAGCATCGCAGGGGGAAGGCGTTTCGGAAAAGGGCAGCGCATCTCCTGCCATTGCCTGGTGCCTCCAACCTCCCGTGCGGCTCTGACTTTGTTCGTGCTGGGGAGAGACAGGAGGAGGGAGAGAGGGAGAGGGAAAGGGAGAGAAAGAAAGGAAAAAAAGAAAAGAGAAAGAGAGAGAGAGAGAGAGAGAAAAAGAAAGGACAACGACCAAAAAAAAAGAGAAGAAAAGACAGAAACGCCGAGAAAGATGGGAAAAGTGCAGGGTCCCAGCGCAGCAGAGCGGTGCGGGGAAGTGCCGCCCGTGGGACCGCGGCTGGCGGAGCGGCGGGGCCGGACGGGCCGGTGCGAGCGCTGGGCGAACCGGGGGCCGTCCCGGTTCAGCCGAGAGCAAACCTCCCCCCGACGCCGGCAGCAACGAAATGAACCCCCGGGAGCCAGAAAATCAAACATTTTCCTTATCGGGGCGCAGGAGAAGGGTTAAAATGGTCGCTGAGTGGCAGCTAAATCAAATTAACCTGCACTCCCCCCCCCCCCCCCCCCCCC
>NW_015090759.1:307344-316216 GCF_001431845.1 Calidris pugnax
CTCGGCCCGGGGGGGACAGTCCCGCCCGCACCGGGTGTCCCCCTCCCGGGATGGGGCGGGGGGGCTCGGATTTGGGAAAGTAACGGGAGGTGAAATCCCAGGCGCTGGGAGCATCGCAGGGGGAAGGCGTTTCGGAAAAGGGCAGCGCATCTCCTGCCATTGCCTGGTGCCTCCAACCTCCCGTGCGGCTCTGACTTTGTTCGTGCTGGGGAGAGACAGGAGGAGGGAGAGAGGGAGAGGGAAAGGGAGAGAAAGAAAGGAAAAAAAGAAAAGAGAAAGAGAGAGAGAGAGAGAGAGAAAGAGAAAGAAAAAGAAAGAAAGGAAGAAAGGAAGAAAGAAAGAAAGAAAGAGAGAGAGAGAAGAATAAGAGAAAGACAGAAAGGAAAAAAGAATAAGAGAAAAAGAGGAAGCAAGGAAGGAGGGAAGAAGAAAATAGAGAAAGAGGAAGGAAGGAAGGAAGGAAGGAAGGAAGGAAGGAAGGAAGGAAGGAAGGAAGGAAGGAAGGAAGGAAGGAAGGAAGGAAGGAAGGAAGGAAGGAAGGAAGGAAGGAAGGAAGGAAGGAAGGAAGGAAGGAAGGAAGGAAGGAAGGAAGGAAGGAAGGAAGGAAGGAAGGAAGGAAGGAAGGAAGGAAGGAAGGAAGGAAGGAAGGAAGGAAGGAAGGAAGGAAGGAAGGAAGGAAGGAAGGAAGGAAGGAAGGAAGGAAGGAAGGAAGGAAGGAAGGAAGGAAGGAAGGAAGGAAGGAAGGAAGGAAGCCCCCCCCCCCCCCCGGCTTTTAATTCCCGATTTTAGGAAGGCGGAGAGGTGAGGGGGAGGAAAGGTGTTTTCTGGGGAAGGGCAAACCGCTGGGGAGTGCGGAGAGCATCCCGCACAGCCCCGCACCGGACGGGGCGGCGGGGACGGCGACCCAAACGGGGCAGGTTTGGCTTTTTAGAGGCTTCTCGGGGTGGAAACCGGAGCGTTTTCAAGCACCGGGTTTTAACGAACGGCTGCGTTTCGAGGCAGTGCCCGATTTTGGGTTTGGGAGGGAATTTGGATGTAGCGTTACTGGGAAAGAGCAGGAAATCTTGCCCTTCCCTTGACTTTACTGACCTGGCCGGCAACTGGGAGTCTAATTCATGATACGAAGACAGTTAAATCAGTATTATATATTTTTCTTGTCGGTTTATTAGAAGGCTATTAGCTTTTATGGTTTATTAGTTTTTATTTGTTTTTCATTAGCTAATTTTTTTATTTGTTAATAATTTGTTTTGGTGGTTTTTTGGTTTTTTTTATTAGCTATTGCTTTTTTGCTGTCTCTGCCTGCATTTAAATTTCACTCGGACTTTCAACAACAACTGGGACTCTAATTCATGATACGAAGACAGTTAAATCAGTATTATATATTTTTCTTGTCGGTTTATTAGAAGGCTATTAGCTTTTATGGTTTATTAGTTTTTATTTGTTTTTCATTAGCTAATTTTTTTATTTGTTAATAATTTGTTTTGGTGGTTTTTTGGTTTTTTTTATTAGCTATTGCTTTTTTGCTGTCTCTGCCTGCATTTAAATTTCACTCGGACTTTCAACAACCGTGCTTTTTGGTATAAAATTAGTTATAAATATTAGTGTGGGCACTGCGACGAGAGGGTTGTGCTGAACTGCACTGGCTGCTAAAGCCGAAATTTACTTGTTTCTAAACAACCTTCATTCAATTTTAGAGAGAAGAGGTGAGATTCCCTAACCGCATGCTGCTTTTTTTTTTTTCTCAAAATATATTGCTGGGTTACATCTAGATTGACGGTATAATTCAGATTGATGGTATCTCATCGTCTGACACTTTGACATCACCGAAGTGAATGGGCTGAAAGACGATTTTATTTCTCGTGTTTTATCACGAATTTGCTTTCCAGAAGTAGGGCAGTGACTTGGAAGGGGATGAAAAAGCTGTCCTGGGCTGCTGCAGTCAAATTCTGCAATCAGATAATCCCAGAAATAATATTCTGGATGAGAAAGTTCCTGGATACAGGAAATTTCTTCTCTGTTCATATATTTTCAAATTCGTTGGCAACAAGGGGTCAGAACAAATTTTCCACCCCCCTTTTTATTAAGTATGAAATTGGAGCCCTTACTCAGACCTTTAAAGTGTCCTATGGATGACGACAGGATCGGGTCCATACCAGGCTTTTGGGGAAAATACAACCTTATAGGAAATAACTGATGGGCATTCCAGCGCAGCTAATTAAGGCTGGCGTTTTACTTTCTCTATTTAAATCCTGATTTGCAAAACTTCTGGAAAAAAATATGGCACAAACCCTTAGTAATAAAATTTAAAATGTCAAAGACTAATTAATTAGAGATACCCAAATTACTAATCCTCTGATATACGACATTTGCTACCAAAAGCCTGAAATTAGTTTCCGTAAACAATAAAACCTACTTAATCAACAGTTTGCTTTTAATTCTTTTTTTTTTTTTTTTTTTTTCCTGTGGTGAATGCACCTGAAACCTGGTTTTATTTCGAGAAAAGATTCTAGAAAATCAGTTTGAATGTTTCTAAAGCTATCAGCCACACCGTGGTATTAGCTAACTGTGAAATGTGTTGCTGCCTTTGGAATTTAAGAAAAAAACAACCACCTTGTCAGCATTGCTGAATATGCATTCATTAAATAGTTTATTTTTAGATACTTGGTAGAATTTGCGCTACCTTTAAAATACCAAAAGGCATTTAGTTCGTCACAGAGCTGAGAGTTTGATGCAGGTTTCCCAGAGGCAGAGCTCAGACAGAGGTGCACGCTTCAGACATGCAGAAACGGGCTAAAACCTGGCATTCCTGGCAAACAAACTCCTCCTGTACTTTGGAATCAGGGCTGGCCTGTCCCTGCCTTGCAGGATAACGACGCTGCTCAAAGGCCTCTATTTCTTTTCTCTTTTCCCTTTACGTTCTGGGCCCATATTTGCACATAAAACGTTAACCTCAAACGGGCAAGTTTTCTTTGTCTTTCTTTCTAGCCTTTTTGTGTCACTTGCAGTTGTTTGCACCCTCCTTACCATGAACTTTCTCCACCTTCTTCACTTGATACCGAAAATCACCCCCTGATTTCTAAGAACACTCTCCATCACTGAATTAGTAGATAGCTGACAGTAGTCAGTCTTGGATATTTAAATATCACCTATTTAAATATCACCTATAAACAAACTAGGAGACTGACAGAGAGCACAAGAGCCCCCCCCCGGCACCCCCCCAAAATCCTCCCCATCAGGAACCCCAGATGCGCTGCTGTTTAGTAACCTTCTCAACTGTTTAAACTTATCTTAGGCCAGACTGAAAACTTCAGACTTATAACCACCAAAAACCGAAATATTTTGCCATCTCACATACAAATAAGTTTAATGCAATTTTTTATTTTCATAGCTATAGTGGAAACAAATAAAGCCACAGAAATTACCGAATAACTCTTCCACCAGACATTCAATAATGTGGAAGACTCACTTAAGAGAAAGCAAAAAAAAAATTCCTTGTGTCATTTTGTATCTCAATTTTAAACAATGCGCGTCTCGAGTGAATATTTACGAGTTGTTAATAGGCTGGTACAAATTCTAGAAGACACAACAAAAATTATCTGCAGTCTATTCACAAGCCTTTGCCGTGTCTCAGGGTTTGGGGATGGGCGTAGGGGCTGCCTCCACCACCCTTGAATAGAACTCTATTGTGTGGGCTTGTTCCATTGGGATCAATGGGACGACATGTGCAATGAGATGCTAATGAACACCAGAAACGATGGTAAAATCTCTATAAAGCGTGGAAGACTCACTTAAGAGAAAGCAAAAAAAAATTTCCTTGTGTCATTTTGTGTCTCAATTTTAAACAATGCGCGTCTCGAGTGAATATTTACGAGTTGTTAATAGGCTGGTACAAATTCTAGAAGACACAACAAAAATTATCTGCAGTCTATTCACAAGCCTTTGCCGTGTCTCAGGGTTTGGGGATGGGCGTAGGGGCTGCCTCCACCACCCTTGAATAGAACTCTATTGTGTGGGCTTGTTCCATTGGGATCAATGGGACGACATGTGCAATGAGATGCTAATGAACACCAGAAACGATGGTAAAATCTGGCCCGGCTAAAGCATAAGGCTGTTTTTATAAATCACTTCTGAGTCTCTTGCTATACTGTTTTTAATTAAGCTGTTGAAACTTCAAATGTTCAGGGAGGCTTTACTGTACAAAATAAGGGGGGTTTTTTTTTGCACCATTTAAATCACATTTTCCCACCCTCGCAATTTCAATCGCTCTCCATTTTCATCTTGTTTAAAGTTGCAGTTCAAACGAGGCAGCCCGTTCTTCCGCGGCAATTGCACCGTTAATGTAAATGCAGTTCCACAAATGGAAAATAAAATACACCGGAGGAAAATAACGTCGAGCACAAGTATAAAAGAGAAGAACGATGGTCAGAAAGCAGGCAGGCGGGAAAGGAGAGTGGTGGCAGCGTGAAGCCCGATGGTCACGGCCCCACCACACCTCCAGAACCCCCTTCTCATCTTCAGAAATGTTCATGAAGGGGGACAAGAGTCCTAGGACCAGCTTGGAGAAGTCCTTAAGCAGCAGTGTGACTGCAGGGGAGTTGTGTTAGGTGAGTGCTTAAGACCAGGCACAGGAGACTGGTGGCCACAGGGCCATCGGTGCCCTTTCTTCCTCCTGAAGTTCTTCAGCCTGGGTCAGGACATAGGATTAGAAGGTGGCTTTTGACCGGAAAACCTACAAACCTATGGATATAACAGTGGGAGCCCCTGATTCCCAGCAGCTTGGAGCAGGCTTAGAAGTGCTCAGACACAATAGTATTGAGGACCATAAAAGTCCCACCTCTGTCTCTTAAAAGAGAGAGAGAGAGGGAGAGAAGACTAGGTCCACTGACCCCCTCTTTTCTCAGCAGCTTATGGCGAAGGTTAATTATTAACTATTGAAACACTGACGAACTGTGGTGTTTGTTTGCTTTATTATGAGGCCTGTCAGGGCCAGGACCAAACCTTACTGAAGCTGACTGATGTCTCTCTGGGTTTCAATAGACTCAGAGGTCAGGCCCCTAAAATTCAAATCAGCGGTGCCGTTCCTCGCCATCAAGAACCACTGAGTACTGTAAGGAAAGGGGCTTAATTACTCCAATGAGATCACTTAGTTTTTAAACAAAAATGCTTTAATTGGGGGCAGGCCCTTTCATATTTGTTTCCCAAGAAGGAAATTGATTAGCGAAATGTTAATAATAAGAACTTAAGAGAGCCCACGCCAGCCATAGACACCCAGCTCAGACAAGGTAGCTCACAGTTTCTTTTCAGCCGCTGATGCTGAGCAAATCAGTTTCACTGGTGGGTGAAAACCAAACCATCTTCTCTAGTTTGTTAACACCACTTTGGTAACCATTTTTCTTGTTGTTCTTTAGCACCTGAACTAAAGGTGAGTGTCCAGTAGCAGCAGTTTCGTGTATCCAGATCCAGCCCAAAACCATCATCTCTTTTTCTTTGTCAGGAAGACACTTCCTTGCAGGGGTGGGATAAACCTCTACACAGAACTCGGTGGCTTGAGATACTGCCAGCAGATTTAATTTGGAGAGGAAATACACAGGACACGAGTGATTCCTCGGTGGAGGTTAGTGCCTGTTCCCCCAGTCCTCTGCCTGGCCATCTGGCTGGGAGTGTGGGATGGAATGGGATCTCGGGAGCTACAGCCCCTTCTCAACCAGTTCATACACAGCAACACAATTCCTATGTTGTCTCCTTTTTTTCTTCCAGATATTTTATATACTCAGGGGAGGTGAGAGAACTCCAAAGTTCCTCCAGGAACAAAGAACATTCTGGAGTGGGATGACATGCACACACGGAACAAGGAAAATCCTTTGCCTCTCAATCGCCAGAACACAAAAGGTCAATAAATATTTTATCTCATACACTCATCATTAAGTCTCACTAACAATTATTACCAATAGTTCAGTGAGACCCACAGGCTCCAAAAGGATGGACACATTGAGATGTGCAAAGCCTTCCCTGAGGGGAGCACTCTGTAAAAAGGTAAGACAGATGGGAAAGACTGGGCAGCAATAAACAGCACAATAAAAAGTATGGGGGAAGAAACAAGAAATTATATGTATTTTTAGGTTCCTTGCTCCGTATGACTGATGTTCACAGCTGCAGCAGGAAGTTATTATTTTTACCACTTCTGAAAATTAAATTCAATTTAAAACAAAGTTCACAAGTATGGATGTTTTGGGTTGTCTTTTCTTCATATTGGCTTTGTTACTAAGTGAACCTCCTTTCCACAGCTGGCAGGCACCTGAAATGGATAATCAGTGTGTTGCGCTTCTGGATTTTGCAGATATTGCTACCTTTTTCCTAAATTGCAGATGCCTAGTTTTGCATCGCATTGGCTTTGTTACTAAGTGAACCAGGCACCTGAAATGGATAATCAGTGCGTCGCGCTTCTGGATTTTGCAGATATTGCTACCTTTTTCCTAAATTGCAGATGCCTAGTTTTGCATCGTTAATGTATGTGAACTATTCAGAATCCCCTGAAGATCTGGGCAGTGTGTACAGACCTCATAGCCTCCCTGCTTTTCAGTGTTGCAAGGGTTTCCACCTATCTGAAATCCTATAAAGTCACTTTTACATCACAAAACTTTGTGATTTACCAAAATCACCAGAATTCATACTCTTGGTTCCTTTAATCTCAATATTCATGGCACCTTTTCCCACATATCTTTATTTGAGTAAGATTCTGGAGTTGCAAAAATAGCAAGTTAACAAAGGTCTTGGCTAATAAAGTTAGCTAGCTCAAACTTGGCCCATTTTATTCATAAGAATAAAGATCCGTTGGGCTTTATACTCTCTTGCTCTGGTATTAGTAGATTCATGGCAACTTTTCCCACATATTTTCATTTGAGTAAGATTTTGGAGTTTTAAAAATAGCAAGTTAACAAAAGTCTTGGCTAATAAAGTTAGCTAGCTCAAACTTGGCCATTTTATTCATGAGAATAAAGATCCGTCTCAATATTCATGGCACCTTTTCCCACATATCTTTATTTGAGTAAGATTCTGGAGTTGCAAAAATAGCAAGTTAACAAAGGTCTTGGCTAATAAAGTTAGCTAGCTCAAACTTGGCCCATTTTATTCATAAGAATAAAGATCCGTTGGGCTTTATACTCTCTTGCCCTGGTATTAGTAGATTAATATTAAATATATTGACTTCAGCTAATACTCACCCAGGACTCCATGCCTTTTAAAGATACAAGTAAATTGAAATAATTGAGAGTATCTTTGATATTTTAGCAATATTTCAGTTTCCTTCAGCTATTTCATATACTCTGAATTTTAATTTCTGGGCTGAGAATTGTAAAACAAATGCACATTTATTGTAAATAAAAATTTACTTAAAAGATTTTTGCAGGGTATGAAAAGTTTTCCTTTTATTTTCTTCGTTATCTGATTGTATATGTTCCTGTCCCTTATAAGTCATAGCAAACAATATAGTATTCGACAAGAGCTTTTATCCTAGTGGGCAGAAAGTGAGCAGAAAGACTGAACAAAAGAATGAATTAATTAATTAATGGGTGAATGTATTAAAAAAAGGCCCCACCTGCTCCGCTCCAAAAATCTCTCACTACACTACAGAGAGGTTTGTTACAACTGACTGATATTAAAGCTCTCCTCTTCGTTTTCAAACTATAGGATTCATTCACATTGGGGGTGAAGGTTTACTGATTACTGTGGAGATGCATTTACTGATGTGTCTAATATCAGGAAATCACTATCATCACCCTAAAGGCAACGAGGGAGGCATTGTATCAAAAATCATAGAACCATAGAATTACCTAGGTTGGAAAGGACCTTTTAGATCATCAAGTCTGACCGTCAACCTAACACTGACAAAACCCATCACTAAACCGTATCTCGAAGCACAATGAAAGCAAATGGAAGGGGAAAACACAGATTATTCCATTGCTTTATCAGAAATGCTTAACAGAGTTGTTTAACCTTAAGGCCTTGCCTTGCCTGAGCGAATTTACATGCGAAGGATTTAATTTAATATGAGCAAAGGCACTCTTTTTAAGAATTTTGTGCCTTTGCGCTCAAACCCAGTGATGCTTCCCTGCCTCCCAAAACCAGGCGAGAAATAGCGTAACAAACCGCAGGGGAGGGGACCTCGATTTGCCCACCAAACCCTGGCAGAGGTTGTGGAAGGGCTGCTCTTAAAAAAAAGGAGAAATGAGAAAACCCTGGTACTTCTGTCTTCTCATCTGTAGCAGAGCCCCAGCGGTGGTACCGAACTGCCTCCCAAAACCAGGCGAGAAATAGCGTAACAAACCGCAGGGGAGGGGACCTCGATTTGCCCACCAAACCCTGGCAGAGGTTGTGGAAGGGCTGCTCTTAAAAAAAAGGAGAAATGAGAAAACCCTGGTACTTCTGTCTTCTCATCTGTAGCAGAGCCCCAGCGGTGGTACCGAAAGGGAAGGAGTCGATGGCTCAGGGGTGCTGGATTAAGAAGGGGGGGTGCGATTGTCCGTGTCCCCCCCTCCCCAGGACAAAGATCCCTGTTCCCTGCAGGAAGGTCCTGAGACGCCAAGGGAGCCCCCAGCGCCTTTTCTCTCTCTTGGTGGCATTTGGAAGTGTAAAAGCTTTGAATACCAATTGCTTGAACTGGACATATGTGAATCTCTCCTAATCCTACTAATCCCGTCCCCGAGTGCTTCTTTGTATGGGGAGGCAGCACACATAGATCTAAGCGAAAGTGGCCGTAATCCTGGAAATGTGGAAAAATGTCCCAGTGTGGGAGTCGGGAGAGGGAAAAGCTCCCTGGCGGAGGGGACCCGCTGGAAGAGCATTGTTTTTTTGTGGGGTGAGCGAGGGGCCTGGG